>NC_143480.1:68176119-68445518 GCF_027475165.1 Benincasa hispida | reverse complement strand
TGTTACAAAAAAGCTAAATGTACTTGTGATCGTTATCGACTATCAACTTAATTCTTATTCGACTGTCATCAGCTTTCTGTCCCATCGATTAATTAGCCTTTCACCCAAATGTGCCCACTATGTTGTGCTGACTAAGTTACAGCAATCCTTCTCGAGCAAATGTTTGCGAGCACAATCATCACAATGTCTTGCAGTGAAGTTGCGCTCGACCGATGATTTCCTATGATCGCAATTCTTGCCTTGCGTTATTGCGTATTCTGCATAAAAACACAAAAATCAACTGTTCCTATGCGATGAACACATGTCATCACAATATTATGAAGTTGATTCTTAATGGACGCAATTTAACATGTTTTATCAACGCAATCCAACATTTTTTAAGAACTTAGCACTATGATAACGTGCATTTCTGCTGTCGCAATGGTGTTAGTGGGTGTATTGACGACATTTTATAATTTTCGCATTTCTTAGCCAATTTGTATACTATCAACACAACTTTTATTTCTTTTAGCCGCAATATCTAAATAAAACAGTATAAATAACTTATATTTCTACAAGTTATCAAAGCCCAAGGTCGAACACAGGGACTAAGGAAACAGTATGCGGTGGTAATTTTAGTTCTCTTTGCGGTGACAAATAAAACAATGCGTTGGTTGGTATGTTGTTTGAAGTATAAAGTTTATGCGGCGGAGTTGAGAAAAGAGTTAATAATACGAAAGATGCGATGAGTATGGGGGGGAACGGGTTGAGAAAGGTTTTACCTAACACTTCCTAACATTGCGTTCATGTTATGCGATCATGCTACATACATACAACATCAAGTCATCTCTCAATGCAAATGCTATGGCGTCTAGTTTTAGAACGCATGCGATGTATGCAATGGTGTCTATATGACCTACGTTTAAGCCTCTATCCTTGTCTATGCGATGACGAATGACACACACATATACAAGGCGGCTGCATACTACCATAACCTATATCTATGGTGCATGCGATACATGTTGGCAAATAGAGTTTATCTCTAAGTCTCTATCTCTTGCTTATGCAGATTTAATCTTGCTCTCCCGAGTCTAGATTCTAACCTAGCTCTCTCAAGTCTTAGGTTATTTCTTTAGACTCTCTCTCAAGTAGCTCTAAAGGGTGATGGATGCAACATAAGACAAGATGATCGCATGCAATGAATATCGTAGGTCATGTTAGCTAAGTACTTCTCAACCCATTCGAAAGTTTAGTTACTCATGTGTATTGTAAAGAGAGTGAACAGATGTAGAAATGCAAGTTCCATGCTATATATGAAATTAAAATACAGAATGACAATGTAAAATAAAGAGAAAGAGCCTGGTAACAATTTCTTGCTTCTCAAGGCTTTTACACTGTTCTTTTCTACTCTGCCCAAAAGATATTCTTTCTCTCGCAAGAGTCGGTCCTCTCTCTATTTTCCATGCTCCCTGGCATTCTCTCGAGCTGACCAGGACGATCTTCCAGCTTCTTTTCCCTTCTCTCGCTTCCGCCTTCTAAGTATAAGGAAACTATAAACAAGGCTAACTATCTTCTATATGGCTTAGCTGGAATGAAAAACCAAACTCCTTCAATGAAGGTGGCCTTTAATATTTATAGAGCTTTAGGGTGAAGAGCTTTTTCTTTCAAATGATTGAACCGATGGGATGTCATTAATTCTTTGTCTGATGCGCTGAATAATTGTCAACGAAAAGTTGAGTGTACTTGCTACAGTGTCGTTAACAGCTTGTCAACTTAATTCGGAATCGATCGTCATCAGCTTTCTGTCCCATCATGATTTATTAAGCTTTCACCTTGATGCACCGGCTCTATGCGGCCATCTTCTTGAGCAGATTTTCGTGAACGCAAACGGTAACATAGTCTTGCGGTCGCAATCTCTTAATGCGCTCGCAGCTTAATTTTTTGATCACAATTTCGCCTTGCGCCAACGCATTTTCTACACAAAATACATAAGTTAACTGTTTTTAATACAATGGACGCATGCGATCACAATGTTATAAACTTAATGCTTTTGGACGCAATTTTATATATTTTTACCATCGCAATCCTTCATTGTTTTATAACTTTGTGCTATAATAACGTGCATTTCTGCCCGTTATCACCTATATAATGAGTTTGCATCAGATCAGACCAAGAAATAAGTCATTCTTACTTTATAAACATTGTTTACTATTTAAGACTGACTATTTCGTTAATCCTAAGCTAACTATCAAATCCTGTTTATTCGGGATTATCCTTAGATTTGCATAGGTGAGGGTTGGCTCAACAGCGCCGGCTTAATAAGCCTCTCATTTCAGGGGCAAGACCGGGTAGGTAGTTGGGTGAAGGAGTAATATAACATGCACTCGAACAAATCAAAATCAAGCACTCTAACTAATTTTAATTTGAGTTTTAAACATGCTATTCAAGTGAAATTCATAGAGGGTTTGAAGTAAACACTACCTTTGAAGACTTAGTCAACGAATTCAGCAGTAATATTCCAAGATTGAGCTTGAAACTTCAACAAGACCACCATCAAGATCTTCTCTACAAATTCTAAAATCAAGCTAAATTTAGGATGACTTTTGATGGTTTGAGAGGGTTCTCAATTATGTAGCAGTTAAGTAGAAAAATCTCTGATTTTTCTCTCAATCAAACTGCATGGAGGTCTGATTTATACACACAAACCATGCATCAAAGTAGGGCTGCATGGAGAGCAACTCTTACTTGGAGAATTAATGAGAATTTGAATGGAATTTAATGATTAACCATTAAAAAGGATAGTGGATTTTTCCAAGATTGGAAAAATCCACTATTCTTTTATTTTAAAATCAATTTTCTCAAAATTGATTTTAATTTTGATTTTTGATTTTAAATAAAACTATTTTATTTAAAATTAGTTATATAAATTAATTCCAAATTAATTCATTTGTATAGAACTAATTTTATTTTAATTCAACATTTTTTATTAAAATAATATTAATTTAATATCTTAATATTAAATCAATAAAACATCAATTTCACCAATATGACTCAATTTTATATTTAAATCATAATATAAATATTAATTGATTCTCCAATTTCGTTTGATTTCATCTAAACTAAACGTTTCTAATTGTATCAAATACAATAACTTGAAAACCTTAATATATGAATTTGAACATTTCAAATTCATAACCCTAATTCCAAAATTCATCCAATTAATACTCAATTTTCTATTATAGTTTATGAGCCAGTAGAGGGACCTAGTGGACCTACAGATCATGAGCTCCAACGATTTGTAATTAATCTGTTAAACTCTTTAAACTGAATTAATTACTATTCATTAACTATCAAGGCACACCATTATAGCTCGATAGTTGCACTCTCCTCACTGTAGATATATTTTTGTCCATTTCAACCATAATCAGTAAGTCGATCCTTCACAGGTCGTTCGTATTCACAACTGGGTCAAAATTACAGTTTTACCCTTGCAAATACATTTTGCACCTTAAGCTCCCATTGACCCTCTATTGAACAACTTATTTGTAGTACCTTTTATAAATCCTATCCCTTTCTACCAAGAGAGGGTAGGGCCTCGTTGTTCCAGACTAGGCATCAAGACTTAAGAGAACAACCTATCTGCTATTCTTGAGTCAGGTAGGAGTGAATTCCATCTTGCATAGCTATGTCCCAAACTATCTACCCGGCCTTATCCCCAAAATGGAAGGCTTGTTGAGCAGTGCTATTGGACTACTCTTACCTTTGCAGATCAAAGAATAATCCCGTAATAAACAAAAGTTCATAGTTAGCTCAGAATTAAGACCATGTTATCCTTGGTCATTTTAGTTTGAAATAGTCAGTTTTAACCGTAAACGGTCGTTATAAAGAAAAGTGACTATTTCGAGGTCCAATCTTACGTAAACTCCTTGTATAGGATGCTCCCACTCACATGTCTCTACATGAATGATTTATGAATCACATCGTTTGTATCTTTATACGAAGTGAGCTACATCCAATAGTGTTACCAGGATGAAATACCCAACTTGATCCATATACTTATAGACCATTTAGGCTATATACTATAACTTGATCCTATTTATGTCACCACATAATGTTAGTATTCATACTATAGCCATCGATTTGTTTATTGGATTTTCATTATAAATATCAATAGCTTTATGGAATAAAATACTTAATAATATTTTATTGATAAATAGAATGTTTAATACAAAATTTCTAGCACATTCCCAACAATCTCCCACTTGGACTAAAACTCTAGTGAGAGTAAATATATACAATACAATGTTGAGAAACATAGAGGAAAATACAATAAACTAGGGCATCTCTAATACCATAGACATTTTCCCACTTGCCCTAGATTATGTCGCTCGGAGTCCTAGTCCAACCAGGTGGCCCTCGAACAATTTAGTTGAGAGCGCCTTCATAAATGGATCAGCAAGGTTGTCTTAAGAGGCTATCTTCATGATGATCACGTCTCCTCAGTGTACTATCTGTCTGATGAGATAGTACATTCTCTCAATATGTTTTCCGCATTTGTGACTCCTTGGTTCTTTTGAGTTGGCAACAACACCACTATTGTCATAATACAGAGATGAGTAGGTACATATCTGAAACTACTTCCAAGTCAGCCAAGAATTTGAGTAGCCATACTGCTTCTTTAGTCGCTTCACATGCAACTACGTATTCTGCTTCCATTGTGAAGTCAGCGATACAACTCTGTTTAATGCTTCTCCAAACTATAGCTCCTTCATTGAGAGTAAAAATTGATCCTGAAGTAGATTTCCTTGAATCTACGTCAGTCTAGAAACCAGAATCAGTGTATCCAGTAAGGATCAAATCCTTAGGACCATACACAAGCATATAGTCATTCGTTCTCCTTAGATACTTGAGGATGTTTTTTACAACAGTCAAATTACTGTGTCGTGGATTGGATTGGAACCTGCTGACGATGGCAACTGTGAAGCATATGTCAGGACGTGTACATAACATTGCATACATCAAACTCCCAACCATAGATGCATATAGAATTCTTTTCATTTCCTCAACGTCTTGAGGCGTCTTACGACACCGTTCCTTTGACGAATGAATTCCATGTCTAAAAGGCAACATACCTTTTTTGGAATTTTGCATATTATATCTTGACAACATCTTGTCAATATAAGATACTTGAGATAGTGCTACGGTTCAATTCTTTGATTTCGAAAAATTTGTATCCTTAGAACATATTGAGCATCACCCAAATCTTTCATTTGGAATTGTGTTGCTAACCATCTCTTTACGTTAGCAAGGAAGCTTGTCGCATTCCCAATGAGAAAGATATCATCAACATAAAGTACTAAGCTTACCATCTCTTTATGTCAGCAAGGAAGCTTGTCGCATTCCTAATGAGAAAGATATCATCAACATAAAGTACTAAGAATGTTACAGTCTTGTTGATTATTTCCTTGTAAACACAAGGTTCATCAACATTCTGTTCAAAGTCATAAGATTTGATCGCAGTAAAAAATCTTATATCCTAGGATCTTGAAGCTTGCTTTAACCCATAAATGGATCATTTAAGCTTACAGACTTTCTGTTCCTGTCCTTATTCGATGAACCCTTCTTGTTGAGACATAAAAATACTTTCATCAAGATGGTCATTCAGAAAAGCTGTCTTGACATCCATTTTCCATATTTCATAGTCATAATATGTGGCAATGGATAGAAGTATTCTTATAGATTTTATCATGGCAACAAGAGAAAATGTTTCTTCATAATCAACCCCTTCTCTTTGGGTAAAATCTTTTGCCACGAATCTAGTTTTGTAGGTTTGCACCTTGCCAGTTTGGTCTTGTTTTCTTTTTTAGATCTATTTGTAACCTATAGGTTTGACCCCATGTGGTTGATCTACATGTTCCTAGAAAAAATTTAAGTACATCGACTCCATTTCAACGTCCATGGCTTTTATCCACTATTCCTTATCAATATCTTCCATTTCCTTTTTAAAGGTTAATGGATCCTCTAAAGCATCGTCTTGTATGATGTTTTGAGTTTGAGTTAAACCCATATAGCATTCAGGTTGCTGAATAACCCTCCCACTACGTCGAGGCACACTCAACACTTGAGAAGGATGTGACGTGGCAACAACAGTTGTTGATGGACCAGATTGATCAACAACTCTTATTGATTTTTCTATAGAATCTTTGGTCATTCCTTGTAATATTAGTTTACTGCGAGGTTGATGATTTTTAACCTGATCATCTTCCAAGAATGTAGCATTTGTCGAGACAAACACTTTGTCTTCTTGGGGATCATAGGTTTTTTTAGGGTATCCTACAAAGAGGCATAAACAAAATTTGAGAGTTTATTATATTTAAATATTGATTAAATATTAAATTATATGAATAGGATTCATGTATTAAAATTAGGCATGTGATTAATTTGATGTTTTATTTTAAATTATTTAATTAATTAAATATATTTAATTAATTAAAAATCAAATTAATTTCCATTTTAGATTCAATTTAAGAAATTGGATATTGTGATTTAGATTTGATTAATTGAGAATTAATTAAATCAAATTCTAATTAATTATAGAATTAATTAAAACAAAGAACTTGGAAACTTGGAAATTGAAAATTTAGCGAGTTTTTCCCACTTTTCTCAAGCTTGAGGCATTTCTCAAGAAAATTGACACAAATCCCACTTGGATTCTTCAACTAGCTGCTGGCATTCATGGCTGATGAAGCGCTTGTATGCTGATGGTAATTAAAACCTCCTGAATAGTGAAGAAGAAATAGGTTCTAAAGCTAAAGAAAAGAGTTTTTTGAAGTTCATCTTCTACCTCACAAAACCCACATTTTCTAACTTCACAAATTCACTCAAATTCAAGGGTGAGAATAGTAGAGAAGATTTCTTGGTGGTTCACTAACAATTTGATACTGAATTAACGTGAAGAGCAACTTGGATTCAAGAGAACTCATCAAATTATATAACAAAAAACCCTCTTATATTTTTCTTGCAAAAACATGCTTTTAGAACTCAAATTAAATGTAATTAGAGTGCTTATTGATTCTGTTTGCTTCCATTGCATGCTTGTGTATCCCATCAATTGGTATCAAATAGTGATTTAAGCACTCAATTAATGTTAATTTGAGTTTTGGTGGCTGAATTTTTGAAATTGCATATTTATGGACTGATATGGATGTTTTTTAGCTTTGGCATTAGATTTCTCTTTGATTTCCAGTTAAATTTGTAATTGGCTCTTGTTTGATGAGCTTAAATATGTGCTCTAGAGTCTATAGTTTATTAAGAGTCATTAGAGTCCGAATTAGGTTGTAATTTGGTGTTTAAAGCAAGTGAGGTCGTGGAGCAAATTATGGAGAATAACTTTCTGTCCAAGCAGCGTTGCAACGCTGCTCATATTGCTAAATGAGTTTGAGCCAATCGGACGATCGAACAAGCGAGTTTTTCAACCAAGCGTCGAGCATCGAGCATCGTGCAATGAGTTGGACCAGATGAGCAGCAAGGATCGATTACTGAATCAGTTTGCTAAGTGAGGACGAACGAGGAAGGCTGGTTTGACCAGTTTTCTTCAATTTCGGGCTGGACCCAATCCAGTTCGATTCAACCATCTTTGGACTAGTTCCACCCATTTTGATGCCTTGGAGGTCCAGTTTGGGTTGATTCGAGTAGTTATACACTAATTTGAAGTTGTTTTTGGATCAGTTTTGTAATAATTTAGTTATTATGCTTGCTTAAGATGCCAAGTTTGAACCATATCAGTATTATTTAAATAATTATGCATGTGATATATGTTGTATTTAAATTTAAACATGTTTGTGCACATCGTATGCTATTTAGATTTAAAATCCCACCATATGAAGCATATTACATGCATTATATATGTTATAAATTGTTATAACGTATAGAATGCATGTTTAGGGTTTCAGTTATTTGATATAACTGTTATATTAAATTGGAAAGCCTTGATGTATGTTGTGGATATAATAGCATGTCTAATTTTTATAAGTTGTTATAAAATTGAATTAGACATTAAAATCCATAACAAAGATAAGTTGCATGCTCACGTAAGTTAATTACCCGTTTTAATAAGTTTAAATAGGTTAACATCTTGTAAAACGTGGTTACAAACTCAACCGGTATACAATCTTGTCTAAGGTTGGAGGTACTTAAGTTGACGGTCTACGGAATAAGCATACGTGAGCGGTGTGAGGTAATAAAATGATTTATAACCTAGATATCGTAAATTTAAATCCATTTATAAATGTTAAACTTGTATAAACCACATAGACTTAGAGTTGTTTAATTAGCCAAAATGAACCTAGGTTTAAATATGCCCAATTTGATAGTAGAATACTTCAGTGGGAGTTTAATAACTTATATGATAATGTTATTAGAACACTTCAGTGGGAGTTTAATAATATATACGACACATTATTTCTGGCTATCACATCCCTAATAGTTCACAATCATATTTAAGTGGTACTTCGTGTCACCTTGGGAGTGACCTCCATTCAGAAAGTATTTGCATAAATCAAGATTTAGGTGAATAAGGGAAATTCGTTCAAATAAAAATAAAGTATATGATACATTGATTTCAACATTCATGTCCCCACAAAGTTCACACCGTGAGATTTATATGACACTTCATGTCACCTTGGGAATGACTTCCATTCGGAAAGTGTTTGTATTAGTCAAGAGCAAGTTGAATGTGGGAAGTAGTTCATAGTAAGTGGGTGAAGAATATGTGTCAACATGTCCTATGGTCTCTTTCGTTAGTTTGGATCATGAGATTCCTATGTTGCACCTGCTAGTATGCTTTAGGTGGCGCTTGCTAGTCGTTTAACGACGACGATCCCCTCGAAGGGTTGTAACATAGGATTCGAATCAAATCAAACTCCATAAATGGATAGGATTTTTTAGGTCCATTCCCAACCTTGACTCTTCATTTCGGTAGCATCGTTGTGGTCAACATCTTTGGTCTAAAAACGGAGGGTTACACTTATAGAATTACTAAAGAGTTAGTAATTTATGACCAAAAATGGTAACTAAACAACTATGGTGTCAACTCAGAATTCCATTTTCTCTTTTAAGCAAGAAATACAAGAGATAAACTAAGTATGAGTTAGATCCTAAGTTAAAGAATAGGAAATTTCTAGTGATTAACAAGATTTGTTAATAACTTTGGAAATAAGCCATAACTAGTGAAATTTGGCTAAGAAAGCCAAAGAGAAAAATGAATAAGTGTTGGACAATGCGTTGGTGTGGTGCCATGCGTTGGCCATGAAGTATTGAGAGGTTACTTGAGCATTGAGAGAGGCTAAAGTATGGCCAAGAACAATGCATGCGGCAGCCAATGCCTTGAAAGGTTAGAACAACGCATGTGGTGCGATGGACACAATGGATGCAGCGGCCTTGTTACCCGATGGATACAGCGGCCTTGCTACGCGAGAGTATGTGGTCGATGGTTTGCAGCTGAAGGAATGCGTTGGTAGCATGCGGCGATGAATGGCATGCGGTGATAGAGGCACGCGGCGATGGAGGCATGCGGCGACGAAGGTGCAGCGATAGAGGCATGCGGCGATGGAGGATGCGGCAATGGAAGCATGCGGCGATAGAGGCACGCAGCACAGCAGTGCTACGCGATGGCATGCGATGATGCCTATGCGAGGGCATGCGGTGCGAGGGTATGTGATGATGCTACGCAAGTGCATACGGTGTAAAGGTATGCAGTACGAGGGCATGTGATGGTGCTACACATGTGGTGATGCGAAGGTGTGCGGCCGAAGGTATGCGTCGATGGTATACGGCTGCATTATGTGTTGGTGTCACACGTTGATGCTATGCGTCGGTGCTATGCAGAAATGCTATGCATCGATGCTATGCGGCCACATTATGCGTTGGTTGTATGCGGCAACAGCATTAGGCGATGAACTATGCGGTAGTAAGTCGAGCCAGGATAGACGCATGCGACATTTGATGTGTCCGGACATAGGAATGTCGCGGCAATTGGATGGGCGCATTTATGGCTAGATGACCGCATATGAAGTGGGACAAATGCATATGAGGGTGGATGGATGCACCTAAGGATGTCATCCAGACATGTGGCTTGCTAGGAAGGAGTCTTAGGCCTTAAGTAAATGAGGTGGGTGCACGAGTAGACATGTAAAGTTAAGCCTTATGTGCTAGCTATGGAGGAGGAGAACACTTAAGATTGCGTTGATGTGAGGGATGCGTTGATAGTGTTGGGTGAAGACACATCAAGCAGGATATGGAAAAGGCTGGGAGATGGCAGAAGAGAGGGAAAACACTTGGATGTGATAAAGGGAAGAGGTGTCGGGCAGAGGAGAAGGGTTGAACGCCTATAAAAGGGGGAGAATGTCTCACTTCAACCCACACATCAGTTAAGTACATAAAAACCACAAAGAAAGGAAAAAATAAGAGATACTCGAAGGAGGGCAGGCAGTGTTCAGGCAGAGGTACAAGCAAAGGTGCCAAATGGAATAGGGTTGTACGGACAAATGCATAGGATAAATTCAAAGAAGAAGCTTTTCCAAAGTACTCGTGCAAAACAGGTGATTTTTAGACCAAAAGATTCTAAATTAAGTTTAGTTTCAGTGTGAGGGCTGCCTTAATACAATTCTAACTCTAAGGCAGTCAAATTCAAGGAAAACTGAGAGGTGCTCACCATAGAGGAGACAGTCAGGCCAGGAGGAATAAACTTGTGACTTAGAACTTTTGCCAAGGCATTTCAAGGCAAAACTTTAAGGTATTATAGTTAAGATATTTTCACACATTTTTGAAGAAGGGAATGTCTTGAGATAAGGCCCAAAAGAGTGAGTAATCTAAGCTTAAAGTTAAACCTAAAATAGGGTCCAGCAGAGGAACAAAGGAAACCGGGTGAACTAGGAAGAAAGATCTCAATAGATCACTATGAGTGGTTTATTCTTTTGCTCTTTTAAAGCATATTTTGAATTAATATGCTGTAGTTTATGCTATGAGATGTGTATGACGTTGGGATGGTCAGGGGGTCTGTGGACCTAGAGCCTGAGCCCAAAATAAATCCTTACAGGATGGTCAGGGAACCGAGGAGTCTAGTTCCTAAGCCTATGGGATGGAAAAACCTTGAATGGAATGGTCAGAGGGCCGATGGGCCTAGCTTCTGAGCCCATGAGAGGGAAAACTATGTGCACATAGGTTGATATTTTTAGTTATAAAATGTTAACCATCTACCGAGTCTGCAGGTGGGTTTGTGAAAGCTTCATGGAATGGTGGAGGTTTGCGTGGGAACCTTGTGATAATGTTTGTAAAATACTTGTATTTGTTTTACCACCCACTGAGCTTTGTAAAGCTCATGGTTTGTCTCTGTGTTTCTCTTGCAGGTAGCTGACAAGTCCAGGTTGCGGTGTTGGTTAAGGTCTGCCACAAGTCTATAAATAGTATTAAATGAGATTGGTTGTCGAGATAATGTCTTTCATGTAAATGTAACTTGAGTTTGTAAACTAGTTTCTAATTAAAGCATGTAATATTTTTCCGCTGTTGTTATAAGTAAGGTTATTAAAAGGAAACTAGTAGGTTAACCAAAGTAGCATCAGTTAATATCATGCCTCTCCTCGGGCTTAGGAGTGCGTGCTCGGGGCGGGGTGTGACATATAGGAATAAGAGTTATTCTGGAGATAGTGTTTGGTCAAAATTGTTTTGCTTTAGTGAAGGAGTATTTCACTGCCCCTCGGTAGTACTTATTCTAACAGTATTTGACTGCCCCTCGGTAGTACTTATTCTAACTCACTATAGTATCGTTGCAAATAAATAATGGTTATGGGTACATTATTGCTTGTTTTGCTAAAACTTGATTTTGGATTTATATGCAATTTTACTAAATTAGAATTTGCTTAAAATTTCAGCATGTCGAATTCTTCTAGAATACTCGCTTCCGATTTAGTTAACGGTAAACTCGAATCAACGTACAAATTATTAGCAGTTGATGGTTCTAAAAGAGTTTTAATAAAGGATTGTCCTCTATCTACCGATTCATCTAATGTTTTGAACAGTGTAGATGAGAATGTAAAATTATTAGGTTTCTTTCGAAAATGACGATGTGTTCATTACTTCAAAGAACATCAAAATGTGTTCTACAAAATTAGAAAATAACTTGTATTTGTTAAAACTGATTGAAGTAAAGGCCGTTTTGAACATAGAGATGTTTAAAATAGTTAAAACTCGTAATGAAAAGAGGAAAGTCTCTCCAAATACCTATCTTTGGCACTTTAGACTAGGTCACATAAATCTTAACAGGATTGAGAGATTGGTTAGGAACAGTCATTTAAATAAGTTAGAAGACAGTTCATTACCACCATGTGAATCCTATCTTGAGGGTAAAAGTATTAAAAGATCTTTTTCTAGAAAAGATTTTAGAGCCAAAGAACCCTTAAAGCTGATACATTCAGACCTTTGTGGTCCAATTAATGTTAGAGCTAGAGGTGGGTAAGAATATTTCATCAGCTCTATTGATGACTATTCAAGGTATGTGCATATTTACCTAATTCATCAAAAGTCTGAAACATTTGAAAAGTTCAAAGAATATAAGGCTAAGGTTGAGAATCAATTAGGTAAAAAGCTTAAAACACTTTGATCAGATCGAGGTGGTGAGTATATGGACGTGGAATTCCAAAACTATTTGATAGTGAAAGGAAACTCAACATGAGGAGTTCCTTGAGCAGAAGCGAATCATCCAAATTTCATTTTCGATTGAAGTATAAATTTACAGTACAACAAATAGATGATGCAATCGAAGTAAATTACAACATTCTATTTAAATAAAATAAATAGTTCAAGGGAAATTACCTTCAAAGAATACTTCTTCTCGTATCCCTCGAATGGTCACAAACTCTTAGATCAAATAGCAATAAGAACTTGAAGACCTTCAAGTGAATTACAAACCGAATGGAAGAGAACACTGCCACTCAGATTCTCAGTATGCTTAAGGTAAGTACCCAGGAGTGGTGGGCTCTCACTATTTTGGTTAAGAGGATATTTGTGAGTTTGGAGGAAGACGATCAAAGAAGAAGCACTATCGTATAGCAAGCTTCTCGATCGTTTAGGCTATCACATAGACAAAGAGAGCCTATCGTATATGCTCTGAGTTTTTCGTGTAGACTATCGTATAGTCTCTCTTTCCGTTCTTGTTGTAATTTGTTTTCTTTGAAATCTTAGTCTTAGAAGTAAAAAATGAAAGACTCTTTTTCATTTTATTCCAATTGCCATAAAATTTCCATAACCACCCACTAAATAGTTTTTGAGAAAAAGGGATTATTGTTCAAAATAATAAATAACCAACTTATCATATTATATTTATAACCTATAGTTTTAATATTGCATCACATACAATATAAACTATAGTTCTTTTTCTCTATTTTATGGCATTTAATATAAATCATATTTATATTAAATTAACAACTATTTGAATCTCATTCTAATATTTATTCCTCCAATTAATGTATCAAATACTTTATATCATATATTATTGAATTAATTTAATTACATCATATATAATTAAATTCCCTCGTGAACAATTCAAATTAACCCAGAAACTGATTCTCAACATAATCCTTTTGAGCTACCAAGGGGACCTTATGGACCTGTAGCTTGAAGCTCTAACGATAGGTGAATAATTAATTAAACTCCTTAATTAAATTATCCAACATCTGTTAACTGTCGGGCACTCAACTAAAGACAGACAGTTTTACTATTCAAACTACAGATATATTTTTGTGTCCATTGGATAAAACCAATCAACATTGCGATGACCATTCACAAATTGCTCGTAAGTACAGCTGGGCCAAATTCATTTTGCTCCTGTAGTTACATCTAACTCCTTAAGTACCATTGATTCCTCTAATGATCAATAAGTCATAGTCCCACTATGACTGAGTCCTCTCTTGCCAAGAGAGGGTGTGGCCATTATGTTCAAGACCCGGAATCAGCCCTTAACGAAGAATTTATCTAATTACCTCTATATTAGGGAAGCAGTGAATTCCATCTTGTGTAGCTGAGTTCTCAGCTTATCAATCATACAAATCCCCAAAATGGTAGGCTTGTTGATTTGGCCATCTGGCCACTCTCACCTATATAAGTCAAAGGATTGCCTTCATGAGCAGGAGTTCACAACTCACTCAGGATTCAGGTCATGTCATCTATGGTTATCCTACTAAAATGAAAGTCTCTAATCAATGGTGTTATATAAAGAGACGTTTTATTTCGTGGTCCGATCTTATACGAACTCTTTGTATAGGATACTTCCACTCGCATGTCTCCAGATGAATGATCAGGATCAAATCATTTATAGCACTTTACAGCATTTGTAACACCTACAAAGCGGGTTGTATCCATAGTGTCATCAAGATAAGTTACCCAACCTTATCCATCTACTACAGACCATGTGAAACCCAGATTTCCATTTTCCCTACTTAAGTAGGAAATAAAAGGGATAACTAAGTATAAGTTAAATCCTATGTTAAAGAGGATGAAAATTCTAAGTGTTTAAATAGATTGTTTAGTAGCTTTGAAATAAGCCTTAACTAGTGAAAATTGGGTTAAGTATGAATCCAAAAAGAACTATGCGTTGGAAGCCAAGAAAGAAATGCCTAAGTATTTGACAATGTGTTGGCCTTGTGCTAAAGCGTTAGTGTTGTGCCATGCATTGGCCATGAACATTTGAGAGGTTATTTGGGCATTAAAAGAGGCTAAAGTGTGTCCGAGAGGAAAGGCTATGCGGGGACAGCATGCAGCAGCCAATGTCTTGAGAGTTTAGCAAAGCATGCAGTAGCCTCAAGTTGCGCGAACATGGGCACTGAGCTTTGGAGTTACGCGCGCTGGTTGATTGTGTAGTAAATAAGCAGTGTTACACGATGTGGTAGATGATCATGTAGCAAATGTGCAGCCCTACACGATAGAGTATGCGATCGTATAGTAAGTGAGCGGTGCTACACAATGAGGTATGCGGTCATGTAAGCGGGCACTGGATGATCGTATGGAAAATGCATGGGGCTAAGTGATGCGATAGGCGATCGTGCGGAATGGTAAGGGCTAAACGATAGTGCTATGCGACGATGCGCTTGGCGATAATGATGATGCGCTAGACGATAGCCATGAGCGCAGGCGCTACGCGATGGTCTTATGCGGTGGCCTTGCTAAAAGATGAGCAAGGCGATGAGATAAGCCATGAGCGCAAGTTCTATGCGATGGTGCTATGCGACGGCCTTGCTAAACAATGAGCTAGGCGATGAGACAAGCCATGATGAACGCATGGTGGAATGTCTTTGCATTGCTATGGCTGGCAGTACATAAAGCTTTTGAGGTTAGTTGCATTGGTCTTGAATAAGAGACAAAGGACGTTGACAAGTAATTAAGACATACATGCGATGGTCATGAGGGATGCGTTAGCAAGAGGCTAGGCGATGGTAAGCTATACCATGAGGCGTTAAGTTGAGACTTAGCTTGACTCAAGGGTTAACATGCGTTGGACATCCAAGGGTAGGTGGGCGCATAGGACAAGGCTAATACTATGCGTTGGCGTTGAATGCATGGTGTGAACTATGTGACCTGCTATATGCGTTGGACATCCGAGGCCATGTGGGCACATAGAACAAGGAAAATAATATGCATTGGAAAAGGTTGGTCAAAATCCTAGTTGAATGCATAGGGCAAAAGTAAGCCATGCAGGAGAGAGCATGCGGCCAAGGATGAGCCTTGTGAGCATCTAAGCATATACGACTAAGTCGCATCAACAGGATGCACGAGATGAGGTTGCGTTAATTGGACAGGGCGTAATCGAGGTCACATATGGGGCAAGGTACTAAGCGGAAATGGCTTGAAGTGTGTTATGTTGAGGTTAAAAAGACACCTCAAGGGCGAAAAGATAGGATGGGCGTATATAAAGTTGGATGACTGCATATGAAGGATGGATGCATATGAAGTTGGATGGACGCATATGAAGTTAGATGGCCGCATTTTTGGTTGGATGGACGCATTTGTGGTTAGATGGATGCATTTGTGGTTGGATGAACGCATTTGCCAATATGGCTTGCGATCATGAGAGTGTGGAATGCGCCGATGGTGATGCTAAATCATCCAGACATATGGCTGATGGAACACGAGACATGCGTAGTGGAATAAGGATCTAATTACACTCTAATTTCTTTTAATTAAAAGGAAAATAGCATGCAACCCTACTTAATTAATTAGGGGTTTATGAAGAAATTACCTTTGAAGCCCCCGAAACGTTTTAATCTCCACCCGAACACGGACAGACCACTACTAGAGTTGACCTACTATCCTCTGGACTCAGAACCGGATTGTAGGACCTGGTGGATGAAGAAACCGACAGAGAAAGAGATGGAAAAGAAGATAGAATTTATGGTTAGGTTTGGGTTTTGAATTTGCTCCAAAGTAGTGATTTTTCCAACAAAAATTTAGAAAACCATTTTGGAAAAATGGCAAAAAAAAAAAAAAATCATCCAAATTGAAAGTGTAATTTATAGAAAAAAGCCATGCAACAATTGCATGAAACAAATTCATAAAAACTCAACACCTAGAATCCACTATCTAATGGACTTAATGTCTCCACTATAAGCCAACACCTAGCCTATTTCCATTATTTCCGAGCTTTCGAATATGAACGTATTCATATTCTTGATATTTAAATCACATTTGAATATTAAAGCTGTATCTCTAAATTGAAAAACCGACCACTATATCACATATACTTGTCGGTTTTTCTCTCTTCATCTAATTCGAACAATTCGAATTATTCTATCATACTGTTCTAAGTTTATTCCATATGAGCTTGTAGGGGAACCTAATGGACCTATAGATCATGGGCTCTAACAATCCGTGACTAGTTGGCTAAACTCTTTAGACGGAGCTAATCAACAATCGTTAACCCACGGGTCATTCCACTATAGTCCCGTAGTTGCACTCCCCTCACTATAGATATATTTGTGTCCATATGATATAACCATGATTATTAAGCTAATCCTTCACAGGTTTTTCGTAATCTCGGCTGGGTCATAAAAACTGTTTTACCCCCAAGACTACATCTTGTTCCTTAAGTTCCACTGATCCTCTAATAAACAATTGGTTTAAGGTCCAACCTATAAACTAAACCCCTCTCAGGCTAAGGAGAGGGTGGGGACCCTTATTCAAGACCTAGATTCAGTACTAAAGGGAACAACCTATCTACTATCCCTATAACGGGTAGGAGTAAATTCTGTCTTGCACCCTATGTTTGCAGCTATCCACCTGATCTTACCCCTGAATTGGAAGGCTTATTGGGCCAGCGATATTGAGCTGCCCTCACCTATGTAGATCTAAGGATAATTCTGAGTGAACAGGAGTTCATAGTTAGCTCAGGATTAAGATTAAGTTACCTAGGTCATCAATTAACGAAATAGTCAGTTTTATACATAAAACGGCATTTAGAACGTAAAAAGTGACTATTTCATGGTTCAGTCTTATGTAAACTCTTTACATAGGATGCCCCCACTTTCATGTCTCCACATGAGCAATTTAGGAACACATCGTTTGTACTAACTACAAAATGGGTTGCATCCATAGTGTCCAAAGAATAATGCGCCCAACCTTATCCCTATATTATAGACCAGTTTAGGCTATATACTCGAACTTGATCCACATTTATTTCACGACATAAAGTTCAAACTACATTAAATAGCCTCAGGACCTTAGTTTATTGGAGTCAATATTACAATTTCAATAACAATTTTATCAAAAAAAAATTATATATATTTATTAATTTACAACTACGAGTTTTAGGACATAAAATCCAACACACTCCCACTTGGACTAAAACTCTGAGTGGAGTATCACAATGTTGAATTTAATTGAGAAACGTATGAGTACAATAAACATATGAGTACAATAAACTAGGGCATATACCCAAAAGTTCTCCCACTTGTCCTCGTAGACCTAGACTCTGTAGGTGGCCTTCAAACACTTTAGTCGTGAAGGCCTTTGTAAAAGGATCAGCAATGTTTTGCTCAGAAGATACCTGGGTTACTACAACATCTCCACGATGTACAATCTCCCGGATCAGATGGTATTTGCGCTCAATATGCTTGTCGTGCTTGTGGCTTCTTGGTTCTCTTGAATTTGCAACTGCACCACTATTATCACAATATATGGTGATAGGCAGATGCATATTTGGAACTACTTCCAAATCTGTCAAAAATTTCCCTAACCATACTGCTTCCTTTGCTGCTTCACATGTAGCTATGTATTCAGCTTCCATTGTGGAGTCCGCAATACAGTTTTGCTTCACACTTCTCCACATTACTGCTCCTCCATTCAACATGAACGCTGATACCGATGTAGATTTTCTTGCATCTTTATCGGTTTGAAAATCATAGTCAGTGTATCGAGTGAGGATTAAATCCTTAGTACCATACACGAGCATTTAGTTCCTCATTCTCCTAAGCTACTTGAGGATATTCTTAACGGCAGTCCAATGATCGTATCCAAGATTGGACTGATATCTATTGACTATCCTTACTACATAGCATATGTCAGGTCTAGTACATAACATTGCATACATCAGGCTCCCTACTGAGGAAGCATAGGGAATGCGTCTCATATCCTCAACCACTTGAGGTGTCTTAGGATATTGATCCTTTGACAAATGAATTTCGTATCTGTAAGGTAACAAACTTCTTTTGGAATTCGGCATCTTATACCTAGACAACATTTTGTCTATATAAGTTGCTTGAGACATGGCTAGTGTTCTGTTCTTTGCGGTTCCGAATAATCTGAATCCCAAGAACATACTACGCATTTCCCAAATATTTCATTTAGAACTGCGTTGCTAGCCATTTCTTGATGTCAGTTAGGTAACCTACTTTGTTCCCAATGAGTAGAATATCGTCAACATATAAAACTAAGAATGCTATAGTAGATTGACAATCTTCTTGTAAACACAAGACTCGTCAACATTCTGTTCAAAGCCATAAGATTTGATCGCAGTATCAAATCTTATATTCCAAGATCTAGAAGCTTGTTTCAACCCATAAATGGATTTTTGAAACTTACAAACCTTTTGTTCTTGACCCTATGCAATAAACCCCTCTGGTTGAGCCATATAGATACTGTCCTAAAGGTCGTCGTTTAGAAAGGTTGTCTTGACATCCATCTGCCAAATTTCATAGTCATAAAAGGTGGCAATGGATAAGAGTATTCTAATCGACTTAAGCATGGCAACGGGAGAGATATTTTCTTCATAGTCCACTCCCTCTCTTTGGGTATAACCCTTTGCCACAAGTCGAGCCTTAAAAGTCTGTACTTTACCGACTTGGTCTCGTTTTCTCTTGTAGATCCACTTACAACCAATTGGTTTTACATCATTTGGTTGCTTTACAAGTTCCCAGACAGAATTGAAGTACATAGACTCCATTTCGAGGTTAATGGCTTTGACCCACTGATCACGGTCCACATCTTTCATCGCCTGTTTATAGGTCGATGGATCCTCTATGCCGTCATCAGGTATGACGACTTGTGTTTCTGTTAAACCTAAGTAACGGTCAGACTGATGAACACCCCTCCAAATATGTTGAGGTATTCTCAACTCTTAAGAAGGACGTGACTGACCAGATGTACTAGTTTTATCTACTACTTTAGTAGATGAACTAGTTCTATCTGTAGCTTTTTTGGAAATTTCATTCAATACTAGTCTACTGTGAGGTTGATGACTTCTTATGTGGTTTTCCACTAAGAATGTGGCATTTTTTGATACAAATACCTTATTCTTTTGAGGATCTTAAAATAGACCACCTTTTGTTTCTTTTGGATAACCTACAAATAGGCATACTTTTGAACGACGTTCCAATTTTTTAGGATTTTGCACCAACACGTGTGTCGGGCATCCCCAAATCCTAAAGTGATGTAAACTGCCTTTACGCCCTTTCCATAGCTAGTAAGGTGTTTTTGAAACACTTTTAGAGGGAATATTGTTCAAAATATGGACAGTAGATTCAAGTGCATATCCCAAAAAGGAATCGGGCAATTGAGCATAGCTCATCATAGAGCGAACCATATCTAATAAGGTTCTGTTTCTTCTTTCTAATACACTTTTCTGCTGAGGATATTAGGTGCAGAGAGTTGTGACTTGATTCCGTGTTCTATCATATAGTCCTGGAATCTTAAGTCCATGTACTCCCCACCTCGATCTGATCATAATGTCTTAATTGTTTTACCTAACTGGTTCTCAACCTCAGCCTTATGTTCTTTGAAATTTTCAAAAGAATCAAACTTGTGATGCATTAGGTAAATATGACCATACCTTGAATAATCATCAATAAAACTGATGAAATATTCATACCCACCTCGAGCTTTGACATTTCGGTTCACAGAGGTCTGAATGTACAAGCTCTAAGGGTATTGTGGCTCTGAGACCTTTTCCAGTAAAAGATCTCTTAGTCATTTTTCCCTCAAGACAAGACTCGCATGGAGGTAAAGAATTTTCGTCTAACTGATTTAGGAGTCCATTCTTAACCAATCTCTCAATCCTTTTGAGATTTATGTGGCCAAGTCTTGGGTGCCATTGATAAGCATAGAAGAAACTTTTTGTCTTTTATTATGAGTTTCGACTGTTCTAAATATCTTAGTATTTAAGATAAATTTTTCTTTAGTTGGTCTTAACTTATATAAGTTGTTTTCAAGTATAGCAGAACAAATTTGAATACCTTTTCTGAAAATGAACACTTCATTAACTTCAAAAGATATTTTATAAATTTGTTCCAATATACATGTGATAGATATTAAATTCTATCTCATTTTAGGAGCATACAAAACATTTTTAAGTATGATATATCTATCGTTCAAAAACAACTTCAAGTCTCCCACTGCTTCGGCCGAGACAACCTCTCCTGTTCCAACCTTGAGGGTGATCTCGCCGTCTTCAAGATTTTTCTAGGAACTAGTTTCCTGAGAAGAAAAGCAAATATGATTAGTGGCTCCTGAATCCAATATCCAGGTTGAGGCATCATACTCCACTAAACATGTTTCAACAACTAGTAAATCATATTTACATTGTGCTTCTTTCGAGACAGGGGCCTGAGAACATTCCTTAGTTAAGACAAATCTCAGGTCATCTATTACTAGTGTTGAATTCAGATTTGTTTTCCATGTTGTGTAGTTGTCGCCGTTAAGTTTTTTAGAAGCTAATAGTTGATCTAAAGAGTTAGTCATGCTGAAAAGAAAAACATATCCTTTTTAGTAAAAAAAACATTAATCTTTTAAATCCAATCAAGTTTAGCAAAAAAAACTAATAATGTACCCTTCATTATTATATTTTGTAACGATATTCAACAGTTTAGAATAACCTTCATCGAGGGGTGATTGACTATTCCTCCGTTGAACCAAGACTATCTTGACTAGATACTATCACCAGAATAACACTAATTCCTATAGTAACTCAGTTATCGCAACTTTGGTCAAGAATTACTAACACTTAGTTATTCTCGTTAGTGTGACCCTCCATTTTTAGACCTCAAAGATCAAAATCATTATGCTCCCCAAGTTGGAAAGACAAGAATTAAAACAGACCTGAGAGACCCTATCAATTTCTAGAGTTCGCGGAGTTCTGAATCCTATAATACAGCCCTCCGATTGGTAAGGTCAGTCCAGGGCAGACATGCAGGCGTATTATAGGAATCTCACAGTGCGACCTAATGGAAGAGACCGTAGGATGTGTTGACACACTTCCCTCTCCTACTTACCATGAACAACTTCCCCTATTCACCTTGGTATTGACTCATGCAAACACTCTTCGAATGGAGTCTGCTCCTAGGGTGGCCCAAAGCCAAGCATGAATCTCACGGTGTGAACTCTTAGGGACGCTAGAGCTAAAAGTATATTACTTCTCTCCAGCTGAAGTGTTCTAGACGGTTAGGGTATAAAATACTTAGCGATAAATTTCGGCTAACTAAACATATCCTAAGTCTAGGTGATTCATCCAAGTATAAGTTTTATACTGGATTTTTAACCTACGTTGTCTAGATGATAAACAAATTTTATTACCTCACACCGCTTATGCATGCTCATAAAATTGGTTTAACCTAACTCAGACGTTGGCTCGATCTCCAGGTAGTAGGTGTCCCGTGAACCGTCAAAAACCTTCAACCTTAGCCATCTTATCTGACTTTTTGCCAAGATCATGTCAGGTGAGTTTGCTTGTAACTTCGATTTTAAAAGATATCGACCTATTTTCTATGAAAATTGGGATTGCTTGATTGTTAACCCTAAGTGAGTATGCATCTTATCTTTGTTATAGATTTTAGAAGTCTAGGTTATTTTATAACAATTATAAAATAAATTATAAAAATTATAACCCTAGAGCATTCATCTATAACATGCTTCCTTCAATCAAACATACTTTAATATAACACTTATATTAAAACTAAGCATGCATAGTTTATATTTTATAACACTTATAAGATATAACAAATGCATGTCACATGCTTTTCCTATGGTGGGGTTTTAAAACTATATGACATACTATATGCACACATAATCAAACAACATTATACATCACATGCATAATATGAAAACAACACTAAAGTGGACCGATTTTGGCATTAAAAGCAAACAAATAACTAATTTATTACAGAAATCAGCAACCAGCTTCCTGGAACCGGCTTCAAACACTTTGAACCATTTGGAATCGCTCAGAAACCACTCGAACCGGCCTAAAAACACCAAAAACGAAGTTGAACCGGTCAAACCGGCTCAACCAGGTCAAACGGACTAGTCCAAACTGTTTGGACCGGCTAGTCAACGTGTGCTGGCGCAGTCAATAGAGGCGCAGGTCGGGTCGGATCGACGGAAAGCACGGGTCGAGCGAAACGAAGCGGGCGGGCACGCGGTGATACTAGGTCGGCGGGTGGGCAGCACATGCAGCTGCTTCGGGCGGAGATACCAGGTCGGGTAGCAGAACAGGCCAAAGCATTTCGTTGATCGCTGGCGCATGCGAGGTCCTCCGAACCGGGCCGAATCTCTGCTCGGGTAGGGTCTGGGAGATCTCTTCTCGAGTCTGGAGTCTAAATTCGGGTCTGTGAGCAAAACTCTTCAATTTTTGATACTGTCTTCTCTCCTGGAATCAAGAAGTTACAGCCTAATTTCAACTCTAACGACTCTAACAAATTTACAAACCCTTTTTCACACATTAATACTCATAAACATGTGAGCAATTACAAATTTCCACAAGAAATTTAAAGAAAAACAATGCCAAAATCATAATAAATCTACTTTAGTCCGTATTACATTCAACCTTTGAATAGAAAGGAAAAAAACACCCACCAAAAGCAACTGAGCATAATTAAAGCATTCTCTGATACCACATGATGGAACACAGGACATACGCAGCGGAATAAGGATCTAATTACACTCTAATTGCTTTTAATTAAAAGGAAATAGCATGCAACCCTACTTAATTAATTAGCGTTTCTTGAAGAAATTACCTTTGAAGCTCCCGAAACATTTTCATCTCCACTTGAACATGAACGGACCACCACTAGAGCTGACCTTATCCTCTGGATTCAGAACCGGATTGTGGGACCCGATGGATGAAAAAACCGAGAGAGAAAAAAATGGAAAAGAAGATGGAATTTTGGTTAGGTTTGGGTTTTGAATTTGCTCCAAAGTAGTGATTTTTTCAACCCAAATTTAGAAAACCATTTTGAAAAAATGGCAAAAAAAAAATTTCATCTAAATTGAAAGTCCAATTTAAAGAAAAAAGCCATGCAACAATTGCATGAAACAAATTCATAAAAACCCAACACCTAGAATCTACTATCTAAGTGGGATTAATGTCTCCACTATAAGCCAACACCTAGCCCACTATTTTGTTAGTGGGATTAATGTCTCCACTATAAGCCAACACCTAGTCAACATTTTGATTTTTTATGATTTTTTTCGTGTTGATTATTTTTGACCTCCCGAGCATGAATCCCCATTCATTTTCTCGAAATTCAAATCACATTTGAATATAAGGTCGGTCAAAGTTTGACTTTTCAAAGTCAAAAGTCAACTCTTTGACTTTTTATATCTTTGACCATTCCATTATTTCCGAGCTTCCGAATATGAACATTTTCATATTCTTGATATTTAAATCACATTTAAATATTAAAGCTGTATCTCTAAACTCAAAAACCGACCACTATATCACATATACTTGTCGGTTTCTCTCTCTTCACCTAATTCGAACAATTCGAATTATGCTATCATACTGTTCTATGTTTATTCCATATGAGCTAGTAGGGGAACCTAATAGACCTATAGATCATGGGCTCCAACGATCCGAGATTAGCTGGCTATTCTCTAGACGGAGCTAATCAACATTCGTTAACTCACGGGTCATTTCACTATAGTCCCGTAGTTGCACTCCCCTCACTATAGATATATTTGTGTCCATATGATATAGCCATGATTAGTAAGCTAATCCTTCACAGGTTGTTCGTAATCTCAGCTGGGCCATAAAAACCGTTTTACCCCCAAGACTACATCTTGTTCCTTAAGTTCCACTGATTCTCTAATGAACAATTGGTTTAAGGTCCAACCTATAAACCGAACCCCTCTTGGGCCAAGGAGAGGGTGGGGCCCCTCTTTCAAGACCTGGATTCAATACTAAAGGGAACAACCTATCTACTATCCCTATAACGGGTAGGAGTGAATTCCTTCTTGCACCCTATGTTCCTAGCTATCCACCTGATCTTACCCCTTAATTGGAAGGCTTATTGGGCCAGCGATATTGAGCTGCCCTCACCTATGCAAATCTAAGGATAATGCCGAGTAAACAGGAGTTCATAGTTAGCTTAGGATTAAGATTAAGTTACCTAGGTCATCAATTAACGAAATAGTTAGTTTTATACATAAAACGACATTTAGAACGTAAAAAAGTGACTATTTCATGGTTCAGTGTTATGTAAACTCTTTACATAGGATGCCCCCACTTTCATATCTCCACATGAACGATTTAGGATCACAACGTTTGTACTAACTACAAAATGGGCCGCATCCATAGTGTCCCCAGAATAAGGTGCCCAACCTTATCCCTATACTATAGACCATTTTAGGCATATACTCGAACTTGATCCACATTTATGTCACTACATAAAGTTCAAACTACATTAAATAGCCTCAGGACCTTATTTTATTTGATTCAAGATTATAATTTCAATAACAATTTTATCAAAAAAAAAAAAAAAACAGAATATGTTTATTAATTTACAAACTACGAGTTTTAGGACATAAAATCCAACAGTGGCTTGTCGGGGAGAAATCTTTGACCTTAAGCAAATGAGGTGGATGCACAAGAAGACATGCAAATTTAAGCATTATGTGTTGGCTAAGGAAGAGGAAGACACCTTAGATTGCGATGGCATGAAGGTTGCATTGATAGTGTGGGGAAATGACACTTGGACATGTGGCCAAGTAGGAGGTGTTGGCCTTCAAGAGATTTTGGATGCCTATAAATAGGGCCAAGGACTTCTCTTTAGATCATAACTCAAATTCTCTTCAAAGAACATTAAGAAAAGTGTATGAAGGCTGATTGTGAGGAAACTATGTGTTGATGAAAGAACGCATACGTTGGTAGCAAAACTAGGCGTCAGTCATAATGTTTCAAGAGGAGGAGACGCTGCCAGATAGTGAAGTCTGGAAATAGCATCAATTTGGGACGAGGATATCTCCTAGAATACTCATTCCTTTAGAGTGATTCTAAAGCCACCTGAAAGCTCTGAGAGTCTAGTTTTCAAGGTAGGTCTTCAAGAGAAGAATCTCCAAGGAATGGGTTGGAGAATGAGAAAAAGTCAGAAGGGTCAAGCTGTCGGGTAAGCTTGGGCCAGTCATGATATTTTGATGATTCCAGCCAAACCACAAAAAGTTCTAAGCTAAGATTTTAAGGTAAGATTTCGAAGACATTTTAGAGTATGTTTACAGAAGAAAGTATCTCAAGATAAGGCTTAGAACTATGAGTAATCTGAGCATTAATTTGAATATAGATCTTAGGGTTCAAAAGGGAGCCCGAGGTGATCAAGGAACTTCTAGAGAGAAAGGTTCCTAAACGATCAAGGTAAGTGACTAAATATTTGACTAAATATTTACAATGTTTTAAGACACCCTGTTCTAAAGAAAGATCTTTCAGATAAAGACATGTTTTCTATGCTTTTTAAAGAAAGTCATTGTATGACTAGTTTTACTTGAAACTCGATACCGAAGGACATTTGAGAAGGTATCCGAGTAGCTCGATACTGAAGGACAAGTTTTGATTAGGTATCTGAGCAAAATTATCTAAGGCATGACGATACTTCTTTTACATAAGAATCAGTTTTCTTGCCACTCACTAGGCTAGCAAGCTCACTCGGTTTTCAAATGTTTTCCTTTCCCCAGGTAGCGAAAAGTGAGGAGTTCCAGGGTGCTACTAAGGTCAAGATCTGCCAAAAGCCACAGTTATACTTTTGAAGGGTTTTAAGAGTGGTTGTTGTAAACTTTGTAGTTAAGTCTTGGAGTTGTATAAACATTACATTGTAGTAATAAAATGGGCCTACTAAATCAGTTGTTGTTATCTCCTTGACTTAAAGTTTACTCAGTATATTAAAGAGGTTTAGATGTAGTAGGTTTCACAAAAGGGTGGTATTTTCGGTCCCTCATGCCTCTCCTCGGGCTGAAGAATGCAGCCTCGGGGCAGGGTGCGACAGACCATTTAGGTTATCATTTAAACAAGATCCACCTGTATGTCTCTACATACTTGTTTAAATTTACATAAAATAACCTCGGTTCTTAGTTTATTGGATTGAGTATATGCTTATAAAATAACACTTATTTTATTATTAATAATATGTTTATACATAGCTTACAAACTACGAGATTACAAGGAGATTTAAGACACCAAACCCAACAAATAAAATATGGAATCCAGTCTCAACTCACAGCCCCTGGCACACCTCAACAAAATGGTGTGGCAAAAAGGAGAAATAGAACCTTGTTGAACATGGTTTGTTCCATGATGAGTTATGCTTAGTTACCAAATTCTTTATGGGGACATGCAATTGAAACTGCAATGTACATTTTGAACATGGTTCCCTTGAAAAGTGTTTCTAAAACACCTTATGCGCTCTGGAGAGGACGTAAAGGAAGTTTACATCACTTTAGAATCTGGGGTTGCCCAGCACATCTGTTGGTGCAAACTCCTAAAAAGTTGGAACGTCATTCAAAAGTATGCCTATTTGTAGGCTACCCTAAAGAAACAAAAGGTGGTAAGTTTTACGATCCTCGAATGCAACTTTCTTGGAGGAGGACTCCATGCAGAATCAGCAACCTCGCAATAAGCTAGTAATAGAAGAAATGTCTAGAGAAACGACAAATGCATCAAACAAGAGTTGTTGAAAAAGTAGGTCCATCAACAAGAATTTTCCATTGCTACATTTTTTTATTATAAAATATGGCAAATGGATGTCAAGACAACCTTTCTGAATGGTGATCTTGAAGAGAGTATCTACATGTCTCAACCAGAAGGGTTCATCGAACAAGGTCGAGAGCAAAAGGTTTGCAGGCTTAATCGATCCATTTATGAGCTGAAGCAAGCATCTAGATCTTGGAATATGAGATTTGATACTACGATCAAATCTTATGGCTTTGAACAAAATGATGACGAACCTTGTGTTTCCAAGAAAATTGTTAACAAAACTGTCACTTTTCTGGTGTTGTATGTTGATGATATTCTACTCATTGAAAATGAAGTAGAATTTCTAGCTGACATTAAGAGATGGTTGGCTATGCAATTCCAGATGAAAGATTTGGGAGAAGTACAATATGTTCTTGGAATCCAAATAGTTCAGAGCCGCAAGAATAGAACTTTAGCATTTTCTCAAGCATCTTATATTTACAAGATGTTATCTTGATATAAAATTCAAAATTCTGAGAAAGGAACGTTGCCTTTCAGACATGGAATTCATCTGTCTAATGAACAAAGTCCTAAGATGTTGAGATAATGAAACTAATTCCATATGCATCAGGAGTAGGGAGTTTAATTTATGCCATGTTATGTACTCATCCTGGCATATGCTATGCAGTTAGAATAGTTAGCAGGTTTCAGTCCAATCCTAGAAATGATCATTGGACTGTTGTTAAGAACATTCTCAAGTATCTCTGGGGAACGAGAAATTATATGCTCGTGTATGGTGCTAAGGATCTAATCCTTACTAAATACACTGATTTTGACTTCCAAACTGATATAGATTCGAGGAAATCAACTTTGGGGTCAGTATTCACTCTGTATGGAGGAGCAGTAGCGTGGAAAAGTGTCAAGTGAAGTTGTATTACTGAATCCACAATGGAAGCTGAGTATGTAGCTGTAAGTAAAGCAACAAAAGAAGCAGTATGGCTCAGAAAGTTCCTGATTGATATGGAAATGGTTCCAAATATGCACCTGGCCATCACCCTCTCGGCAAAGTGTTCGAGGGTCACCTAGTAGGACTACATCTCTGAGATATTTGTGACTAGGGAAAGTGGGAGATTTTATGGGTATTTGATGCTCTAGTTTATTGTATTTATTTTTTTTTATTCTCTCATTGTAACTCAACATTGTATATATTTGTATATATATTGATCCACTGGAGTTTCAGTTCAAGTGGGAGTATTGTTGGGTTTTGTGTCCTAAAACTCGCAGTTTCTAAAGTTAAACACATTCTATTATCAATAAAGAGGTCATTAATTATTTCTTCAATAAAGTTATTATTGAATCTTTAAATTGCTTTCATACAGTCTAAATCCAATAAACTAAGATCCATAGCTATTACATGAATACTTGAATATTATGTAGAGACATAAAAATTGATCAAGTTCGTGAAAATAGCCAAAATGGTCTATAGTATACGAATAAGGTTGGGTGCCTTATTCTGGTAACACTATTGGATGCAGCCTACTCTGTAGCGGTTACAAGTTGTTGTAGAGGTGCTACAAACGAAGTAATCCTGAATCGTTCATGTATTGACATGAGGAATGGGTACATCCTATGTAATGAGTTTGCATAAGATTAGACCAAGAAATAAGTCATTGTTACTTTATAAACACTGTTTACTGTTTAAGACTGACTATTTCGCTAAGATGACCACTGACTATTTCGCTTAGATGATCTAGGTAACTCGGTCTTAATCTTGAGCTAACTATGAACTCCTGTTTATTTCAGATTATCCTTATATTTGCATAGGTGAAGGTTGGCTCATTAGCGTCGGCTCAATAAGCCTCCCATTTCAGGGGTAAGAAGAGTTAGATAGCTGGAGACATAGGGTGCAAGATGGAATTCATGCCTACCCGATTTAGGGATAGAAGAAAGCTTGTTCTCTAAAGTACTTAATCCAGGTCTTGAACAAGGGGCCCCACCATCTCACTGGCTTGAGAGGGATCCAGTTTAGTGATTGGATCATAAACCAATTGTTCATTAGAGGATCAATAGAAACTTAAAGAACAAGACGTAATAATGGGGGTAAAACAACATATTTACCCAACTGTTATTACGAACAACCTGTGAAGGGTTGACTTACTGGTTATGGTTAAATCACGTGGACACAAATATATCTACAGTGAGGAGAGTGCAATTATCGAGCTATAGTAGTATGACTTGATAGTTAACGAATACTGATTAATTTGGACTAAAAATTTTTAACCAATAATCTTAAATCGTCAGAGCTCATGATCTTTAGGTCCGTAAGGTCCTTTTACTAGCTCGTAAAACATGAACTCCTTGAATTAATAAATTGAGTGAATTTGGAATGATATCAATTTTAATTATTCAAATTGAATTTCAATTTGAAAATGTTCAAATTAAAATTAGGATTTAAATTTGAATAAGTTCAAATTAAAAATAGGGTTTGTATAATTATATTTGATATAATTAATTAAATGTTTAATTTGTCGAAATTAAACAAAATTGGAGAGTTTATTATATTTAAACAAAGGATAATTTGGTCGAAATTTACTTCCAACTTTCCAATTCAACACGAATTCAAATTGAACATGAAATTTAGGGGTAAATCCCAAATTACAAGAAGATAAGTGAATCCAAAAGGTTTTGAAACCTTAATACTTACCAAAAGCATACCAACATTCTTGAACTTATTGGACGGTATGCCAACGACCTCCAAAAACATAAATCAAGGGTTTTAAACATTATGGGTCAATTAAATTTAGTCTACAAAATCCTTACTCATTATAAAAAACCGATAATGACGACAACTAAATGTTATTATACATAGTAAAAGTTAGTTAGAACTTTATTCTACTGCTTATTTTCACGGATGATACGATGTAATATCGTTACAGTTTCCTCCTCGAAAATTGTTGTAAAAATCTCCGACTCCCAAGCCAAACATATGTTCATCCTTGTTCGGGTAAATCGAAACCTATCAACTCTACTTTTTATAAAAATGTAAAATAATAAAAAGTTTCATACATAAAAAACACAAGGTTTTTTACTCAATTTACAAACCATACACTTGTGGTATGGATTGAAACCAAGAACCTCGTGGTTACTAAGATACTCGTATGTTAATTGAGTCATGCTCAGTTTTACTGACATGTTTTAATACAGACAACAGGAAGTGGATAAGATTGATAAAAGTGGACGAAATTAATCTATATCAATAATGTTATTGACTAACCAAAACATATAATCTTAAGTATTGATATGTTGAATTCATATGTCTGTTAATTATCTTACAAAGCCTCTCACATATATTATTAAACCTATAAATAATTTTTTTAAATGAAACAACATATTTTTCATCAGCCCAAAAAGCTAACACTAAATTCTGAAGGATCCTTTTTGCTACAACTCTAAATGATTGGAGAGCATAACTAGGCACTTTCCTCACCAATCATCGTAGAAGTTTCATCCATTTATTTAGACAAATTTTGTAGGCCAACAAGACTTAAATTACGGGTTACGCTGAAAACTTCTCCAACATCTAAAGATCTAATATAATATTGACATGGAAACATTCATTTTAAATCCATTCCATTTAAAAGTGTATAAGAAATAATGGACAAAGATTATGGAAAATGTCTCGTATTATTTTAGAAGTTTGCGAGGAACATTACACAAAATTAGGAAGGCTACAAAATCAGTTTTTGGTACCACAATCATAAAAACAATAACAAGCATATATGATTAGTTGGAATACATTGATGTGAAATACTATGATGCTTCTCCCAACATTTCTTTTCGCAGTCATCAAGAATGCATCATCTGTTATACAATATATCTTGACATCTTTGGACAGCTGACACTCCTTCAGGCACCAAGATCAATACAACTATACAATAACAAAATGAAAAATAAATAAACAAACAAATTAGCAATATCTTATCATGACGAAAGATTTCACTATCTATGTCAAATAAAAATGTCAAGATTTCAATGTGATGAAAAGGTTGAGATATTCGTCTGAAGGCTCGTGAAAATCATAAAATCATTAACGCGAAATTTCATAATATGCCTAATGGATATTTAATTTTGTTACTCATGATAATATAGTATCTGTGGAACAAAAAAGAGAACCTGCAAATATAAGAGCAATGAAGATGATAGAATAAGAATAAACTAGTTTCGTCATATTCTCAAAAAAATGTCGCAAATATGGTTTTATTAATTTGGGCTATAAAAATTTTTACGATTGCGAAGGTTTAAATACTAAAAATTACATTAAATTCCATCTATAATTTTATTTCATTTTTATAAATATAGTAAAGTTCAATAAATTCAACGACTTCATGCATGAATCCGTTTGTATTTATTTAAAAATAGTAAAGATTTTTTATTCGTAATGTACGGTTTGTGAATTAAATTTGGATTTACGTTAAACTTTTGTTAAATCTTCGTTGCATACTTTTACTATTCTATAATATAGGATAGTTATTGAAAATTAATTTTGCTTCTATTTGTATTTTATATAAAATAATTTTAAATTTGTAACCCTACTCCTTCATGATGTTTCGAAGATAATTCTCCATCAACAAAGCCATATATCCTATCTTCTTCCATGTCCATTTCCTTTTTAAATCCATTTTTTGTAATGTCAATTAATTAGTTAAAAAAATTTTAACCTAAAATAATTGAACATGGACACATTGATATAAGTCACAGGACAATGAAAGTATAATTCCATGTAGTCTAGCTTTTTTTTGTTAGAGAGGTAACTTAGAAAACAAACTACCACATATTTTATAATTTATAAAAAAATTTAAATGTGCAATTTTTATCTTTCTTTCATGCCAGTTGTAATATTCTAATGCAGTTAATCATTTATTTTATTGAGACCAAGCAATTCATAGTTGTTTAGAGTATTTTGGATGGATGAAGATAATGAAAGCACTAATTGGAGCTAAATTGAGCAACTGAGTCATAAAAGATGAAGTCTAAACCAAAAGACTCGATATAACAACTCAACTTTTCAAAATCTCTAACTAAGGTCATAATGACATTCATACAATTTTAAAAAGAAAATTGGTTAATCATTTTAATATAAAATTAAAAAAAATATTTAAAAAAATAAAACACCACTAATATAATTTAAGGAATGCTAAAAAAATTAATTCGGGATCACTTAAAATGTAATGTGAAAAAAGCAAATAAATTTAAAACTTCTAACTTGAATATTCAAAATAAAACCATCCAAAACAATCTTGAAAACATGAAACTATGCTGAAGGAATTCTTCCAATTAACATAACTTTCATCAAGTTTCTAGTACACTCTTTCTCTCACCTTAAAAACAGTATAAGAAAACACAAGATAAGACTATTAGGATAAGGTTATATAATCACATAGAAATGAATGTCCATACCTAGACAATCCTAAACTTTGTGTACTCAAGTTCAACATGTAGGGCCATTTGAGTGAACAAATAAACCCGTCCTACCATTAGTGATAAATTCATACAACTTGGTGATTATGAAGACACACAAACTAGTGGATCTGTGGCCATACAAAACTGGTGGACGCAAAGGCACACAAACACAATCTAGGGTGTACATATCTACTGATGGAAGGATAATTATCACTAAATTAATTTAGCATCCAATATGTAACAAAAAAAAGCCCCACAATATAAAGTCGTATCATAATAACTCATGAAATTAATAGTTTGCTCATGAAATCTTTTCAGTCCTGAGAAAGATAACATGTGAACTTTTCCAATGTTGCTTAGCCAAACTGATATATAATTTCATGGCATAAGGATATTTTAGTCGCAGGGTCATTTACGATGAAATGAAGTCCAAATGATATCAAAATATTAACAACCTATTTACATAAAAAAAAAAATTGCATCAAATCCTAAAGCATAAACCAAATTTCACATTTAACATTTAAGTCTTAATTCCCAAATACTGATTCTCTGAAACTGTATGTAAACAATGTACCAAAGGGTAATTTGGTCGAAATTCACTTCCAACTTTATTGATACCACCCTTTATTGATATCTACTACCCAGCTTGTCACTCAAAGCTGGGTTAGGAAGGAAGATGTCACACTCGACCTTGAGCACGCCTCCTGAGCCCGAGGGGAGGTGCGATGGACCGCATATACCACCTTTTATTGATACCTACTACCCATCTAAAAATCTTTACTCTCATAAAACTTTAAGCCAAGGATATAACAACTGTTTGACTAAACTCATTTTATTACAAAAGGTACAACGTTTATACTACTTTCAGGCTTAACGATAAAGTTTACAACAACAACTCTAAAACCCGAAGTGTAACTGTGGCGTGGTGGACCTTGACCTTAGCAGCACCCTGGAACTGCTTACCTTTCGCTACCTGAGAAGAAAAATATGAAAGAAAAAAATGAGCTTCATGAAGCTCAGTAAGTGGTAGGTAACTTCTAAAGTATATTTTAACTCATAAAATAACAAGCATATCACAATTACGAGATTACATTCAAACCTCAGCCTTGAGTGAGTCTGATCTCAACTCTATCTACACCCATGGTAGATAGTTAAACTGATACTACTCATAATGAGTCTGTTCTCAAACTCTACCTACACATATGATAGATAGTTAAACTGATACTAGTCATAAACGCTTACTCTTCTGCATTCCCTATGCGCACATAGATCCCCGCATATGTGCCCATAAGCTAGGCTTGTAAGCCCTCTGACCATCTCATACGAGTTTCTTCTTACAGGCTCAGGAACTAGACCTCTCGGTCCCCTGACCATCCCGTGAGGTTCTGCTCCGGGCTCAGGAACTAAGTCTATTGACCCTCTGACCATCCCGATCACATAATCTCATTCTCATTCTAATTACTCATTAACAACATAAGCATATATATTTACTCTAAAATATATGCTTAAGACTTAAAGGAAATACCACTCACCTTGGTCGGGTTGGAACCTCTCTCTCTAGAAGTTCCTTAACTTCCTTCGGCTTTTGAAACCTAAATTCCAGATTAAATATAATATCAGATTACTCATCATTCCAAGCCTTATTTCGAGATACTTCCTTCTACAAACATGTTCTAAAAATTTTCAGAAAGCTTTCTATAAAATCTTAGCTTAGAACTCCTGTTTTGGTTGGAATCCTCAAATCATCAAGACTGGCCCAAGCTTACCCGAGAGCTCGACCCTTCTGTCTTTTCCTCACTCTCCAGCATGATTCCTTTGAGTCTTTCTCCAGCAGCCGTGACTTGAAGACAAGACTTTATGATATTTCAAGTGGCTTTGGAATCACTCCAAATGCACGAATAATCTAGGATAACTCCTCGTCCCAAGTTAATACTACTTTCAGACCTCACTGTTCGACAACATCTCCTTCTCTTGGAACCTCTTGATCAATGCATGGTCTTGCTACCAATGCATGCCCTTCATGATCAACACATAGCTTCCTCCGAATCTACCTTCTAACACTCTTCCTAATATTTTTCAAGAGGATTTCGGGTTATGAACTGAAGAGACACTTTGCGGTGATATTTATAGGCTTTAGGAATTGATCCCATCATCTCACAAAGCCTCCAACGCATGACACCTCATTCTTTAGCAACTTTTGGAGTGTCTGCACCATGCTTTGCCACCACCTACTTCCTTGCCATTCACCTACTTCCATGCCACTCACCTACTTGCATGAATTTTTAGTTGTCTTCCTCATGCATAAATCTCCCTTGCATGAAACTCTATTTGTCCACCATCTACTAACTCAAGCTCAACCCCTTCTTGGTTTAGCCACTTGTCAAGGTGAATCCATTAGCCTTGTGTACCGCAAGCCTCAGTAATGCATAAACACTTGGCCCCTCGTCTAGTTCACCGTGTAGCTCTTGCACTCATCGCATATCTTATCGCCTAGTAAATCTCTCGTTGTCGCTCATCATCTAGCACCTGTGCCCATCGTAAAAACCTTACGCCCCATCACATAGCTCTATCGTCTAGTGATCTCTGGCTATCACTTATCACTTAACGGTCTCGCTGTCGCTTATCACGTATCTCTCGCTGTCACTCATCGTGTAAACCCCGAATCCTACATTCTTTACATAAGTATGTTTAGCCATGAGGATATTATGTTAAATAAGTAATATGAAATTTATGGTTTAATAAGAGGAGTAAGAAAGAAGAAGAGAAGAAGGAAGAAAAGAAGAAAAAAGGAACGAAGAAGGTAGGTTCAAAAAAATTAATTACTTAAACTTAAACTAAGTTTTCTCAGTCGATAGTACTAAACCCATTAGTGTGCAAGGTGGCGATCGATGATTTCATGCATGAGATTGCAGTCGGTTGAATAAAAAGGAAGAAGAAGTTCAAAGACTCGGTTTAGACAACTGATTCGTGTGATCCAAATGAAATTGGTGCCATTTGAAAGCTAGAAGAGTCTAGTTCTCGGATTAATCGAGGCTAGTAGTAAATATTGGAAGCTCAAGGCCAAATCCCGACGAATTTAGAGCTGAAATTTTAAGGTAAGATAGTAACTCAATTTTGAACAAGTTTGCAGAAGAAAGTTTCTTGAAATGAGTTCTAGATTTCGAGTTAGAAATTTTTTAATTTGGAACAGGAATTTGTTGCATAAGCAGGCAGCTAGTTGGGAACATCAAGCGAGCAGCTCACCCAAGGGAGCGAGAGCGAGATAAGGATTGTGTAAATCTCGCTGGTCACTCAAATCTCGTTAATTTTCTACCTAGTCTCGCTAAAATTTATGCTAAGTCTCGCTAATAATGGTAAGTCTCGCGAAGAATGAAATATCTCGCTAGTTTTATGGCTAGTCTCGCTGATTTTCATGCTAAGTTTCACTCATAAGATGATCTCGCTATTGATGATCTTGTTGGTGACGATCTCGCTAGGGACGATCTCGCTAGTGTTGGTCTCGCTAGTGATGATCCCGCTAGTAAAGATCTCACTAGTAAGCAAACTATTTGAAGCATCTTGATGAAAATTCTAAGGAATTTAACAAGGAATTATGTTGTTTCAGACCAAGAGGAGCTAGGCGAAGCCTACAAACCATTAAGAACCCATACGAGTAGTGAGTGACTAAAATAAACTTAATGTTTTCAATGTTTTGTGCATAAAAGACCATGCGATTTGAATGATGTTTGATGATAAGTTTATATATTTTCAAGCAACCAAGTTTTATGAATTGCATAGCATCTTTTCTCCAGCATGTGTATGTTTTATCGCATGCCAAGATGATATGTTAATTCATTATAAAAGCTAAGTATCTATGATGAAACATGCGTTTTTAAGATAAAAGCTATGTTTCTACAAATGCTATGCTAAAGGCTATGATTGGATGATTCTTAATCTATATGTTTTTTCTTAAGCATGATATGTTTAGTAAGCCAGATATTGAAGGTATAGAAGGTATCTAAAAGGTACCTAAGTTGTTGACAGTACTTAGAAACTCCACATGCACGTAGGTAGTTCTGAATGAGAGGTCAAAGTATGGGTTTCCTAGGCCATATACCAGCAACTTGAGGCTGAAGTATGGATTTCTTGGCCGGATACAAACGTTGGGAGATAGAGCAATGTATGCACGTTCTCAACTAAGGTTTAAAGAGATTTGTTGATGGTCAATGAGTTTTCCTTCATTATGTTTATGTTTATGTTTTATGTTTATGTTTATGTTTATGATTATGTTTATGTTTTATCAGAAGATGCTTGAAACAGTTTCCAATATGTTTACATGTTTTATAATAATGTGAAGCAAGACATAATATGATTTCTATAGTCACTCACTGGGCAACTAGCTCACAGTTTTCCTACGTTTTTCTTTTTCTAAGTAGCGGTCGAATTCCTCAAGATTGATCCTGCTGCTGCTTTCCACTGAAAGACCTGGCTAGTTAAAAGAATTTAGGTTAATGGTCTATAATGATATACACATGTTGTGAGGGGAGTTAGGGTTTTATTAGTAAAGTTTGGGCCCATATGTAAATATTTTATCTGTAGATATTGTGTTATGGTTTGTTAAGCATGTAATTGTATAAATTAATAATGTTTATCAGGTTGGCACTAAGGGAGTTAAGTAAGTAAGTAAGTAAAGGGAGTAAGTGTTGGAGATAAGGTTAGTATCTGCTACCGTCACATCTTCTTTCAAGTTAAAAGGGTAATTTGGGAGAGGATGTGACACATCATGTAGCGGTGATCCCATCGTCTAATGCATCACTTCCATCGTCTAACACGTCCATTTATCGTGTAGCGCCATCATCTAGCGCTCGTGCCTAACGCATCGACTAGCGTCTACGCTTATCGTCTAGCGCCCAAGCTCATCGTTTAGCGCTATTGTCTAGTGTTGCAAGCAGCTACACGATCGTCCGCGTGCATGCTCCAACGCCTAATGCCTTGCACTCACTGTCTAAGAACTTATGCATGAGCAACCTTTGGGCAGTGCCTCTTTGCCAATACTTTTCAACATGCATCCATACCTCACAAGATCAACTCATGGTTGTCCTTGGCCTCAATGCTTAATCTCTTATAACCTCTAAGAACTTAGTTTCATTAGAGCCTCATGCATTAATATTTCCTAATACCAAACACATGGTTTCTTTTGACTTCATACTTAGCCAAATTTTACTAGTTAAGGCTCAACTCAAAGCTACTCAACAAACTTATTCAAACACTTAGAAATTTTCCTTCTCTTCAATATAGGATTTAACTTATACTTAGTTAATTTCCTTAATTACCAGCTTAAGTAGGAAAATTGAAATCTAGGTTTCATAGAAGAAGCTTAGATTAAGCTTGTTTGATCTACACATATTTTGAAAGAAGTCTGGGACTTATAAAACTTATTTTGGGACTCATGTTCATTCTTGTGCTATTTGTTGGACATATGTTGTTGTTGTTTTCTTTCTTTTTTTTTTTTTTTAGGTATTGTATTTAAGTTGTTTTCCTGGTTAAAGTCATAGTTGATTTATTGCTAAGTCATTTTTGCAATTTAGATTTTAAGCAGGTTTCATTTAAGTTAGGTAGTAAGCGCTAACAAGTACGTCGGTAACTGCTGCCATCATGTCTCCTTTAGGTTTTAGAGGATAAATTGGGAGGGGGTGTGATAAAAATCCTTACTAAGAATCAAGAATCGATAATGACAACAATCAAGTGTTATTATACATAGTAAAAGTTAGTTAGAAATTTATTCTACTGCTTATTTTCACTGATGCTACGATGTAACTATGGTTAACAATTTCCTCCTCGAAAATTGTTGTAAAAATCTTCGACTCCCAAGCCAAACATATGTTCATCCTTGTTCAAGTAAATTGAAACCTATCAACTCCACTTTTTATCTTTTTATAAAAGCGTAAAGTAATAAAAAGTTTCATACATAAAAAACACAAGGTTTTTGACTCAGTTTACAAACCTTACACTTGTGGTATGGATTCAAACCAAAAATTTTGTGGTTACTAAGATACTCGTATGTTAATTGAATCATACTCAATTTCACTGATATGTTTTAATTCAAACAACAAAAAGTGGACAAGATTGATAAAAGTGGATGAAATTAATCGATGTTAATAATGTTATTGACGAACCAATACATATAATCTTAAGTATTGATGTGTTAAATTCATGTGTCTATTAATTACCTACCAAAGCCTCTCACATATATTAGTAAACATATAAACAGTTTTTTAAATGATACAACTTCTATTTTTCATCAACCTAAAAGGGTAAGACTAAATTCTGAAGGATCCCTTTTGCTACAGTTATAAATGATTGGAGAGCATAACTAGGCACTTTCCTCTCTAATTTGCAAAAGGCCTTGGGTACCAAGCTAATTTTAGAACGAATTTTCATCCACAGACAGATGATCAGTCAGAATCGACAATACAGACACTGAAAGACATGCTGAGAACATATGTTATGCAATTTAAAGGAAGTTGGGATGCACAACTGCCGTTGGTCGAGTTTTAATAAAAAAATAGTTATAACTCGAGCATAGGCATGGCTCCATACGAAGCATTGTATGGAAGACCATGCAGGACCCTGGTAAGTTAGAATGAAGTAGGGGAATGAAAACTGTTGGGTCCAGAATTAGTTCAGCAAACGACAGATACTATGAAGCTTATCAGGAAAAACTTGAAGACAACTCAAGACAAGCAGAAAAGTACGTTAATAAGTGAAGGAGAAATTTAGAATTTGAGGTTGGAGACCATATATTCCTTCGTTTATCTCCATGGAAAGGAGTACTCAGGTTTGGAAGAAAAGTGAAGCTAACTCCTCAATACATCAGACCATACGAGATTATAGAATGAGTTGGCATGATAGCGTATAAATTACAATTACCTCCGCAGCTAACATGTATTCACAACGTGTTCCATGTATCAATGTTGAGGAAGTATATACCTGATCCTACACATGTACTAGTAAAACAATCATTTCAGCTCAAGGAAAAATTGTCATATGAAGAAGCGTCGGTTCATATTTTAGATAGGAAGGAACATGTGCTCAGGAATAAAACCATACCTTTAGTGAAGTATTGTGGAACAACCACAGAGTTGAAGAGGCGAGGTGGGAATCTGAAGAGAAAGTAAAGAAGAAGTATCCTCAACTTTTCAACTGATTTCTACAGGTAAATTTAGAGGACGAAGTTTCTTTTAAGGGGTAGTAGGTTTTAAAATCGCATTAAGCTCGAGTGTACACGATCAAGGATTCATGTATTAAAATTAGGCATGTGATTAATTTGTTATTTTATATTAAATTATTTATTTAATTAAAATATTTAATTAATTAAAAATAAAATTAATTTCCATTTTAGATTCAATTTAAGAAATTTGATATTGTGATTTAGATTTGATTAATTGAGAATTAATTAAATCAAATTTTAATTAATTATAGAATTAGTTCAAACAAAGAAATTGGAAACTTAGAAATTGAAAATTTAGCGAGTATTTCCCACTTTTCTCAAGCTTGAGGCGTTTCACAAGAAAATTGACACAAATCCCACTTGGATTCTTCAACTAGCTGCTGGCATTCATGGCTAATGAAGCACTTGCATATTGATGGTAATTAAAACCTCCTGAATGGTGAAGAAGAAATAGGTTCTAAAGCTGAAGAAAAGGGTTTTCTGAAGTTTATCTTCTTCCTCACAAAAACCACATTTTCTAACTTCACAAATTCACTCAAATTCAAGGGTGAGAATAGTAGAGAAGATTTCTTGGTGGTTCACTAACAATTTTTCACTTAATTTACTTGAAGAGCAGCTTGGATTCAAGAGAACTCATCAAAGTTATATAATAAGAAACCCTCTTATGTTTTTGTTGCAAAAACATGCTTTTTGAACTCAAATTAAATGTAATTAGAGTGCTTATTGATTCTGTTTGCTTCCGTTGCATGGTTGTGTATCCCATCAATTGGTACCCGAGAATGATTTAAGCACTCAATTAACGTTAATTTGAGTTTTGGTGGGTGAATTTCTGAAATTGCATGTTTATGGACTAATATAGATGTTTTTTTAGCTTTGCCATTAGATTTCTCTTTGATTTACAGTTAAATTTATAATTGGCTCTTGTTTGATGAGCTTAAATGTGTGCTCTAGAGTCTGTACTTTATTTGGAGTCATTAGAATCTAAATTAGGTTATAATTTGTTGTTTGAAGCAAGCGAGGTCGTGGAGTAGATTCTAGAGAATAGCTTTCTGTCCAGGCAGTGTTGCATAGCTGGTCATATTACTAAACAAGTTTGAGCCAATCGGACGATCGAGTAAGCGAACTTTTCAACCAAGCGTCGAGCATCGAGCGTCGTGCAATGAGTTAGACCGACCAAGTAGTAAGGATCGATGATTGAATCGGTTTGCTAAGCGAGGATGAACGAGGAAGGCTGGTTTGACCGGTTTTCTTCAGTTTCAGTCTGATTCAGCCCCAATTCGGTTCGATTCAACCATCTCTGGACTGGTTCCACCCATTTTGATGCCTTGGAGGTCCGGTTTGGGTCGTTTCGAGTAGTTATACACCAATTTGAAGTTGTTTTTGGACCAGTTTCTGATAATTTAGTTATTATGCTTGCTTAGGATGCCAAACTTGAACCATATCAGTATTATTTAAATAATTATGCATGTGATATATGTTGTATTTAAATTTAAACATGTTTGTGCATATCATATGCTATTTAGGTTTAAAATCCCACCATACGAAGCATGTTACATGCATTATATATATGTTAAAAATTATTATAATGTATAGAATGCATGTTTAGGGTTTCAGTTATTTGATATAACTGTTATATTAAATTGGAACGCCTTGATGTATGTTTTGGATATAATAGTATGTCTAATTTTTATAAGTTGTTATAAAATCTAATTAGACATTAAAATCCATAACAAAGATAAGCTGCATGCTCACGTAAGTTAATCACCCATTTTAATAAGTTTAAATAGGTCAACATCTTGTAGAACGTGGTTACAAACTCAACTGGTATGTAATCTTGTCTAAGGCTGGAGGTACTTAAGTTGACGGTCTACGGAATGCCTTCTACCTGGGGATTATGGCCATATAATTAAGCATTGTTAGCCGGTTTTATAAGCGTACGCGAGTGATGTGAGGTAATAAAACAGACATCGTAAGTTTAAATCCATTTATAAGTGTTATACTTGGATAAACCACATACACTTAGGGTTGTTTAATTAGCCAAAATGAACCTTGGTATAAATATTCCTAATTTGATAGTAGAACATTTCAGTGGGAGTTTAATAACTTATAAGATAACATTATTAGAACACTTCAGTGGGAGATTAATAATATATATGATACGTTATTTCTAGCTCTCGCATCCCTAAGAGTTCACCATCAAGATTTAAGCGGTACTTCGTGTCACCTAGGGAGTGACTTTCATTTAGAGAGTATTTGCATAAATCAAGATTTAGGTGAATAAGGGAAAGTTGTTCAAACAAAAATAAAGTATATGATACATTGATTTCAACATTCACGTCCTCACAAAGTTCACACTGTGAGATTCATATGACACTTTGTGTCACCCTGGGAGTGACTTCCATTTGGGAAGTGTTTGTATGAGTCAAGATCAAGTTGAATGTGGGAAGTAGTTCATAGTAAGTGGGTGAAGAATATGTGTCAACATGCCTTGTAGTCTCTTCCGCTAGTTTAGATCATGACATTCCTATGTTGCACGTGCTGGTTTGCTTTAGGTGGCCTTTGCTAGTCATTTAAATATGGCGATCCCCTTGAAGGGTTGTAACATAGGATTCAGAACAAATCAAACTCCAGAAATGGATAAGATTTCTTAGGTCCATTCCCAACATCGACTCTTCATTTCGGTAGCATTGTTGGAGTTGACATCTAAGGTCTACAAATAGAGGGTTACACTTACAGAATTACTAAAGAGTTAGTAATTTATGACCGAAAATGATAACTAAACAACTATAGTAATAAGAGTTATTCTGGAGATAGTGTTTGGTCAAAATTGTTTTACTTTGGTGAAGGAGTATTTGACTGCTCCTAGGTAGTACTTATTCTAACTCACTATAGTATCGTTGCAAATAAATAATGGTTATGGGTACATTATTGCTTGTTTTGCTAAAACTTGATTTTGGATTTAGATGCAAGTTTATTAAATTAGAATTTGTTTAAAATTTCAACATGTCGAATTATTGTAGAATACTCGCTTCCGATTTAGTTAACAGTAAAATCGAATCAACGTACAAATTACTAGCAGTTGATGGTTCTAAAAGAGTTTTCACAAAGGATTGTCCTCTATCACCCGATTTATCTAAAGTTTTGAACGGTGTAGATGAGAATGTAAAATTATTAGTTTTCTTTCGAAAATGATGATGTGTTCATTACTTCAAAGAACATCAAAATTTGTTCTGCAAAATTAGAAAATAACTTGTATTTGTTAAAACTGTTTGAGGTAAAGGCTGTTTTGAACATAGAAATGTTTAAAATAGTTGAAATTCGTAATAAGGAGAGGAAAGACTCTCCAAATACCCATCTTTGGCACTTTAGACTAGATCACATAAACCATACAGGATTGAGAGATTGGTTAGGAACGGTCATCTAAATAAGTTAGAAGACAGTTCATTACCACCATGTGAATCCTATCTTGAGGGTAAAAGTACTAAAAGATCTTTATTCTGGAAAAGGTTTTAGAGCCAAAGGACTCTTAGAGTTGGGACATTCAGACCTTTGTGGTCCAATTAATGTTAGAGCTAGAGGAGGGTAAGAATATTTCACTAGCTCTATTGAGGACTATTCAAGGTATGGGCATATTTACCTAATTCGTCAAAAGTCTGAAACATTTGAAAAGTTCAAAGAATATAATGCTAAGGTTGAGAATCAATTAGGTAAAAAGCTTAAAATACTTTGATCAGATCGAGGTGGTGAGTATATAGACGTGGAATTATAGAACTATTTGATAGTGAAAGGAAACTCGACATGAGGAGTTCCTTGAGTAGAAGCAGATCATCCAAATTTCATTTTTGATTGAAGTATAAATTTACAGTACAACAAACAGATTATGCAATCGAAGTAAATTACAACATTCTATTTAATTAAAATACATAATTCAAGGGAAATTACCTTTGAAGAGCACTTCTTCTCGTATCCCTCGAACAGTCACAAACTCTTTGATAAGGTTGATAATCACAAACCGAATGGAAGAGAACACTGCCACTTGGATTCCTCAGTATGTTTAGGGTGAGAACCCAGGAGTGGTGGGCTCTCACTATTTTGGTTAAGAGGATATTTGTGAGTTTGGAGGAAGACAATCAAAGAAGAAGCACTATCGCATAGCAAGCTTCTCGATCGTTTAGGCTATCACATAGGCTATCGCATGGACAAATAGAGCCTATCGTATATGCTCTGAGTTTGTCGTGTAGACTATCGTATAGTCTCTATTTCCATTCTTGTTGTAATTTGTTTTCTTGGAAATCTTAGTCTTAGAAGTAAAAAATGAAAAAAAACACTTTTTCATTTTATTCCAAAGGGATTATTGTTCAAAATAATGAATAATATAAATAAATATGATAACCAACTTATCATATTATATTTATAACCTATAGTTTTAATATTGCATCACATGCGATATAAACTATAGTTCTTTTTCTCTATTTTATGGCATTTTATATAAATCATATTTATATTAAATTAACAACTATTTGAATCTTATTCAAATTTTATTCCTACAATTAATGTATCAAATATATTATATCATATATTATTGAATTAATTTAATTATATCATATATAATTAAATTCCCTCGTGAACAATTCAAATTAACCCAAAAACTGTTTCTCAACATAATCCTTTTGAGCTACCAAGGGGACCTTATGAACCTGTAGCTTGAAGCTCTAACAGTACGTGAATAATTAATTAAACTCCTTAATTACATTATCAAACATCTATTAACTGTCGAGCACTCCACTAAAGACTGACAGTTTCACTATTCGCACTACAGCTATATTTCTATGTCCATTGGATAAAATCAATCAACAGTGCGATTACCCTTCATAAATTTCTCGTAAGTACAGCTGGGCCAAATTCATTTTTCTCCTGTAGTTACATCTAACTCCTTAAGTACCACTGATTCCTCTAATAAATAATAAGTCATAGTCACACTATGACTGAGTCCTCTCTGGCCAAGAGAGAGTGTGGCCACTATGTTCAAGACCCAGAATCAGCCTGTAACGAAGAAATTTATCTAATTACCCCTGTATTGGGGAAGAAGTGAATTTCATCTTGTGTAGCTGAGTTCTTAACTCCCCAATCATACGAATCCCCAAAATGGTAGGCTTGTTGAGTTGGCCATTTAGCCACTCTCCCATATAAATCAAAGGACTGCCTTCATGAACAGGAGTTCACAACTCACTCAGGATTCAGGTCATGTAATCTATGGTCATCCTACTAAAATGTAAGTCTCGGTGGTGTTATATAAAGAGATTAATCATTTTATGGTTCGGTCTTATACGAACTATTTGTATAGGATACCTCCGCTCGCATGTCTCCAAATGAATGATCAGGATCAAATTATTTGTAGCACTTTACAGCATTTGTAACACCTACAAAGCAGACCGTATCCATAGTGTCATCAGGATAAGGTACCCACCCTTATCCATTTATTACAGACCATTTAGGTTATCATTTAAACAAGATCCACCTATATGTCTCTACATACTTGTTTAAATTTACATAAAATAACCTCGGTTCTTAGTTTATTGGATTGAGTATATACTTATAAAATAACACTTATTTTATTATTAACAACATGTTTACACAGAGTTTACAAACTACGAGATTACAAGGAGATTTAAGACACCAAACCCTACAGATAGAACATGGAATCCAGTCTCAACTCACAGCCCCTGACACACGTCAACAAAATGGTGTGGCAGAAATGAGAAACAGAACTTTGTTGAACATGGTTCGTTCCATGATGAGTTATGCTCAGTTACCAAATTCTTTATGGGGATATGCAATTGAAACTAGAATGTACATTTTGAACATGGTTCCCTCGAAAAGTGTTTCTAAAACATCTTACAAGCTCTGGAGAGGACGTAAAGGAAGTTCACATCACTTTAGAATCCAAGGTTGCCCAGCACATGTGTTGGTGCCAAATCCTAAAAAGTTGGAACGTTGTTCAAAAGTATGCCTATTTGTATGCTACCCTAAAGAAACAAAAGGTGGTAAATTTTACTATCCTCAAATGCAACTTTCGATTAATGCAACTTTCTTGGAGGACTCCATGAAGAGTCATCAACCCCGCAGTAAGCTAGTAATAGAAGAAATTTTCAGAGAAACGACATATGCATCGACAAAAGTTGTTGAAAGAGTAGGTCCATCAACAAGAATTGTCCATTGCTACATTTTATGATTATAAAATATGGCAAATAGATGTCAAGACAACCTTTCTGAATGGTGATCTTGACGGGAGTATCTACATGTCTCAACAAGAAGGGTTCATCGAACAATGTCAAGAGCAAGAGGTTTGCAGGCTTAATCGATCCATTTATGGGCTGAAACAAGCATCTAGATTCTGGAATATGAGATTTGATACTATGATCAAAACTTACAGCATTGAACAAAATGTTGAGGAACCTTTTGTTTCCAAGAAAATTGTTAACAAAACTATCGCTTTTCTGGTGTTGTATATTGATGATATTCTACTCATTGAAAATGAAGTAGAATTTTTAGCTGACATTAAGATATGGCTGGCTACGCAATTTCAGATGAAAGATTTGGGAGAAGCATAGTATGTTCTTGGGATCAAAATAGTTCGGAATTGCAAGAATAGAACTTTAGCATTTTCTCAATCATCTTATATTGACAAGATGTCTAGATATAAAATGTAAAACTCCAAGAAAGAAACATTGCTTTTTAGACATGGAATTCATCTATCTAAGGAACAAAGTCCTAAGATGCCTCAGATGTTGATATAATGAAACTAATTCCATATGCATTAGGAGTAGGGAGTTTAATGTATGCCATGTTGTGTACTCGTCCTGGCATATACTATGCAGTTGGAATAGTTAGCAGGTTTCAGTCCAATCCTGGATATGATCATTGAACTGTTGTTAAGAACATTCTCAAGTATCTTTGGAGAACGAGAAATTATATACTCGTGTATGGTGCTAAGGATCTGATCCTTACTGAATACATTGATTCTGACTTCTAGATCGATATAGATTCGAGGAAATCAACTTCGAGGTCAGTATTCACTCTGTATGGAGGAGCAGTAGCATAGAGAAGTTTCAAGCAAAGTTGTATTGCTGACTCCACAATGGAAGCTGAGTATGTAGCTGCAAGTGAAGCAGTATGGCTCAGAAAGTTCCTGCCTGATATGGAAATGGTTGCAAATATGCACCTACCCGTCACCCTCTCAGCAAAGTGTTGGAGGTCACCTAGTAGGACTAGGTCTATGACATATTTGTGACTAGGGAAAGTGGAAAGTTTTATGGGTATCTGATGCCTTAGTTTATTGTATTTGTTTTTATTCTCTCATTGTAACTCAACATTGTATATATTTGTATATATATTGATCCACTAGAGTTTCAGTTCAAGAGAGAGTATTGTTGGGTTTTGTGTCCTAAAACTCGCAGTTTATAAAGTTAAACACATTATATTATCAATAAAGATTTTATTAACTATTTCTTCAATAATGTTGTTATTAAATCTTTAAATTTCTTTTATACAGTCTAAATCCAATAAACTAAGATCCATGGCTATTACATGAATACTTGAACTTTATATAGATATATAAAAATGGATCAAGTTCGTGTAAATAGCCAAAATGGTCTATAGTATACGAATAAGGTTGGGTGCCTTATTCTGGTAACACTATTGGATGCGACCTACTCTGTAGCGGTTAGAAGTTGTTGTAGAGCTGCTACAAACGAAGTGATCCTAAATCGTTCATGTATTGACATGAGGAGTGGGGGCCTATGCAATGAGTTTGTATAAGATCAGACCAAGAAATAAGTCACTGTTACTTTATAAACACTGTTTACTGTTTAAGACTGACTATTTCGCTAAGATGACCACTGACTATTTCGCTAAGATGACCTAGGTAACTCGGTCTTGCTAAGTATAAACTTCCGTTTATTTGGGATTAACCTTAGATTTGCATAGGTGAGGGTTGGCTCATTAGCATCAGCTCAATAAGCCTCCCATTTCAGGGGTAAGAATAAGTAGATAGTTGGAGACATAGGATGCAAGATGAAATTCACGCCTACTCGATTTAGGGATAGAAGAAAGATTGTTCTCTAAAGTACTGAATCTAGGTCATGAACAAGGGGCCACACCCTCTTACTTTCTTGAGAGGGATCCAATTTAGTGATTGGATCATAAACCAATTGTTCATTAGATGATCAGTAGAAACTTAAGGAACAAGAAGTAATATCGGGGGTAAAACAATATACTGACCCAACCGTTATTACGAACATTATTGGTTATGGTTATATCATGTGGACACAAATATATCTGTAGCGAGGAGAGTGAAATTATCGAGCTATAGTGGTATGACTTTATAGTTAACGAATACTGATTAATTTGGACTAAAGAGTTTTAGCCAATTAATCTTAAATTGTTGGAGCTCATGATCTATAGGTCCATAAGGTTTTTCTACTGGCTCGTAAAACATGAACTCCTTGAATTAATAAATTGTATGAATTTGGAATGATATCAATTTGAATTGTTCAAATGGAATTTCAATTTGAAAATGCTCAAATTGAAATTAGGGTTTGAATTTAAATAAGTTCAAATTCAAAATAGGATTTGTATAATTATATTTGATATAATTAATTAAACGTTTAATTTTTCAAAATTAAACAAAACTGGAGAGTTTATTATATTTAAACAAAGGGTAATTTGGTCGAAATTCACTTCCAACTTTCCATCAACACGAATCCAAATTGAACACGAAATTAAGGGGTAAAATCCAAAATTACAAGAAGATATGTGAATCCAAAGGGTTTTGAAACCTTAATACTTACCAAAAGCATACCAACGTTCTTGAACTTATTGGACAGTATGCCAACGGCCTCCAAAAACGTGAATCAAGGGTTTTAAATATTATGGGTCAATAAAATTTAGTCTACAAAATCCTTACTCATAATCAAAAATCGATAATGACAACAATTAAATGTTATTATACATAGTAAAAGTTAGTTAGAACTTTATTCTACAGCTTATTTTCACGGATGCTATGATGTAATTATGGTTAACAATTTCCTCCCCGAAAATCGTTGTAAAAATCTCCAACTCCCAAGCCAAACATATGTTCATTCTTGTTCAGATAAATCGAAACCTATCGACTCCACTTTTTTATAAAAACGTAAAGTTATAAAAAAGTTTCATACATAAAAAATACAAGATTTTTTACTCAATTTACAAACCTTACACTTGTGGTATGGATTGAAACAAAAAACCTTGTGGTTACTAAGATACTCGTATGTTAATTGAGTCACGTTTAGTTTTGCCGATATGTTTTAATACAGACAACAAGAAATGGACAAGATTGATAAAAGTGGACAAAATTAATCCATGCAATAATGTTATTGACCAACCAATACATATAATCTTAAGTATCAATGTGTTGAATTCATGTGTCTGTTAATTATCTAACAAAGACTATAAATAACTTTTTAAATGAAACAATTTATATTTTTAAGCCTATAAATAACTTTTTAAATGAAACAACTTATATTTTTAATCAACCCAAAAACCTAAGACTAAATTCTGAAGGATCCTTTTTGCTACAATTCTAAATGATTGGAGAGCATAACTAGGCACATTCCTCACCAATCATCGTAGAACTTTCATCCATTTATTTAGACCAATTTTGTAAGCCAACAAGACTTCTCCAACATCTAAACATCAATGTTCTAGGCATGGGGATGAGTAAAATTTAATAGGATATCATTTGACACATAAATAAAATCTAATGTAATATTGACATGGAAGCATTCGTTTTAAAACCATACTACTCATAATGTGTCTGTTCTCAAACTCTACCTACACATACGGTAGATAGTTAAACTCATACTAGTCATAAACACTTACTCTCCTGCGTTCCCTATGCGCTCATAGATCCCCGCTTATGTGCTCAGAAGCTAGGCCTATCAACCCTCTGACCATCTCTTATGAGGTTCTTCTCATAGGCTCAGGAGCTAGACCTCTCGGTCCCCTGACCATCCCGTGAGGTTCTGCTCCGCACTTAGGAACTACGTCTTTTGACCCCCTGATCACCCCGATCATATAATCTCATTCTCATTCTAATTACTCATTAACAACATAAGCATATATATTTACTCTAAAATAGAAGCATGTGTATCATTATTGAAATCATAATTGGCAAAGAGAAATAATGCGGTGACTTACTAAATTAATCAACGTTAAATGATTGCGCCGACTAAAGAGGATGCGATTCTAAAATGATCAAAGGTAAAATACGATGCGATAGTGCAAAAATTGGCATAAATAAAGTCAAGGAAAGATACAACCCCCAAATTTGTGCTGTCGCCCGCATTATTTGTGAATGCATGCTGCTTTGCGGCGAACTGCTTTCTTCTATTGCGGTGACGGAATGAATTAGTTGTGTCTTTTGTGTAGTACCTCCACATTCGTTCACCACGACCGTTGCTACGAAAACATTGAGAGGATCAAATAATAAAGAAAACTAAGTTAACAAAATCGTTTATTACAATCGTTCACCGCGATCGCTTTTTTTTTAAATATAAAAAAATACGCAAATATACGATAACAGATAACAACATGGTAATGAAAATTCATGAAGCATTGATATGAAAAAAAGGATATTCAAAAGCATAGCATCCCTGATGAGTTTGAGTCGCATAGTAACTCAGGGACTGCTTATTTGAAGTTGGACTTTTTACGTCCACGGTGACTTTTTCTTCTTTTTTCGGTCCTCTGGGATCTCGACTACCTTAATCCAGAGCTTTTCCTTGTTGACGTTCATTACTATTTCCACCTTATGCACATCAATTTTAGCGAGTAGTCGAGAGGAATGGTTGTCCCAATATGATGGGCGCATCTTCGTCCGCTTTATAATCCAAAATGATGTAGTCTTCTAGCAAGATGAATTTGTCAATTGAGACTACGACATCTTTCAACTCTCTCTCGGGATGTATTTGGGAACTGTCCGCAAGTAGAAAAGTCTCCGTCGTGGGTGTGAGTTTGCCCATGTTCAATCGTTTGAATATTGATAGCGACATTACATTTATACTTGCCCCAAGATCGCATAGTGCTTGACCAATGTAGACCCCTCCAATTGAGCATGGTATCGTGAAGATTCCTGGGTCGCATATTTTTTGTGGGATCATAGCATTTTGCGTTACTACCACTGTCGCGATCTTTTCTTCATCATTTTGTTTCTTTTTCAATCTTTGCGGGAATGGTGGTAGCTGGACTTCTTCTATCTCGCATTCTAGTGGCTTGAAGGTGGATGCAACTTCTGGGTTCATCTTCTTAGGCTCTTCTGAATCAAATGTCAACGGGTCCTCGGTTGTCACAACATTCAAGTTGGTTGTGATGGGTTCCTCCCTTACTTCCGCTGTCATTTTTTCGCTTAGCAAAAAGACTGCTAAGCATTGTTCCTTTCCTATACCCCCAGAGTTGCGAGGGAGCTCAGTTGAGCTTGGCAACGCTCCTTGTGGTCTATTTTTGAGTTCACCTACGATCAATCCTAGCTGAACTTCAAGGTTTCTGATGGAAGTTGTTTAATTCTGAAGCACTGATTCATTCTTCTCAATATACTGCTTCAGCAAGTCTCTAAGGATGAGGATTGTGGTGCCTACGAACTGTTGGCTTGGTTATGCGTTTGACCATTGGTTCGTGGGAAAAACCCGGGTGGCCCTTCGTTTTGCGCCACTGGTTGAAAGATTTGTTGTTGATTTTTCCACGCGAAATTGGGGTGGTTTCTCCACCCAGGGTTGTATGTATCAGAATAAGGGTTGTTCTTTATGAAGCATACTGACTGCGGATTTCCTGGGCATTTTTCCATCGGATGTGCTTCTCCACAGATGACACAACTTATGGTCGTTTGGGCAATTGCGTTGACCTGCCCTTTTTGCGCTCCCATGCTATTAATTTCGATGCCTTGTATCAAACTCATCATCGCAGTCATTTGGTTCTGAAGGGATGTGATGGCCCCGTTGTTCGGGTCACTTTCTTTAATTCTTAATCTTCGATCGCTTTCTCTTCAGTCCTCGTGATTTTTTTAAATGGGATCAAGTATATTTATCGCCTCTTCATAAGTTTTATCAAGCAGACCACTAGCTACTGCCGCATTGGTAGCCGTCTGTGATGCAGGGTTTAATCCTTGGTATAAAATCTCCATGTGTAAGCAGTCTGGTAAGCCGTTGTGCGGGCAATCTCTTATCAGCCTCTTAAACCTCGCCCAAGCATTGCTGAGTGATTCGTCAATTTCCTGTTCAAAATTCGTAATTAACTTCCTCCTTCTTGCGTTTTCTGTTGGAGGGAAGTATTTCTTTATGAACTTTTCCATGACTTATTCCCACGATGTTATCTCTTCCGGTTCGAGAGAATAAGCCCATTTTCATGCTTGATCGCATAAGGATAATGGGAACAATGTTAGTCGAACCTCCTAGGTAGAGATATTTGGGAATATAAAAGTGTTGCAGATTTCAATAAAACTCCTGAGATGGGAGTTTGGGTCCTCGCCACGCTTTCCACCAAATTGTCTGGTCGTTTGAATCATATGCAACATAACCAGTTTCATTTCAAACCTCGATCTGTCTAGTGCTGGCCTCATGATTCCTAGGGAGATATCGTAGTGGCTGGGCGACGCATAGTCCCAAATGGGTCTATTGTGGTCATTTGCCAGGAGGATGGGGTTGGCCATTATATTATTTGCATTTGCAGCCATCTCTTCTGGTTGTTCCGCCATTCTTGGAGTTCTGTCTTGTTGTTGCCGTTTGTCTCTCAATCTTCGTCAGAACGTTCTTTCAATCTCTGCGTCGTAATTCACCAGAGATTGAAAGCTGTAAAGAAAATTAGAAAATAACAGTTAGCACAATGTATTGTCGAAGTCCCCGGCAACGGCGCCAAAAACTTAATGCGTTATTTTATGCGATGAAATAATGGTAGGGATTATGTTGATGGAAAATGCGTTGAGAATGCAAGTTTTCTCAGTAAGATCTAAGTATAAATCTTACTGAGTTGCCTGGTAAGCCCAGGGTTGAACTTAGGGACTAAGGAAAACAATATGCAATGGTAATTTTTAGATTATTTTGCGGTAACAGTTAAATCAATGGTTTGGTTTGTTTTTTGTTTAAGGTATAAAAAGTATGTGGCGGATTTGAGAAAAGAGTAATTAAGCGACAAATACACTGAGTATGCGGAGGAACGGGTTGAGAAAGTTAGATAGTAAGCGCTGACAAGTAGGTTGGTAACTGTTTTTGTCATGTCTTCTTTCAGTTTTAGTGGATAAACTGGGAGGGGGTGTGATAAAAATCCTTACTCAGAATCAAGAACCGATAAAGACAACAATTAAGTGTTATTATACATAGTAAAATTTAGTTGGAACTTTATTCTACTGCTTATTTTCACGGATGCTACGATGTAACTATGGTTAATAATTTCCTCCTCGAAAATGGTTATAAAAATCTTCAACTCCCAAGCCAAACATATGTTCATCCTTGTTCAGGTAAATCGAAACCTATCAACTCCACTTTTTATCTTTTTATAAAAGCGTAAAGTAATAAAAAGTTTCATACATAAAAAACACAAGGTTTTTTACTTAGTTTACAAACATTACACTTGTGGTATGGATTCAAACCAAAAACTTTGTGGTTACTAAGATACTCGTATGTTAATTAAATCAAGCTCAGTTTCACTAATATGTTATAATTCAAACAATAGGAAGCGGATAAGATTGATAAAAGTGGACGAAATTAATCGGTGTTAATAATGTTATTGACTAACCAATACATATAATCTTAAGTATTGATGTGTTAAATTCATGTGTCTATTAATTGCCTACCAAAGCCTCTCACATATATTAGTAAACTTATAAACAATTTTTTAAATGAAACAACTTCTATTTTTCATCAACCCAAAAGCGTAAGACTAAATTCTTAAGGATCCCTTTTGCTACAGTTCTAAATGATTGGAGAGCATAAATAGGCACTTTCCTCTCTAATTTGCAAAAGGCCTTGGGTACAAAGCTACCTTTTAGAACGGCTTTTCATCCATAGACAGACGGTCAGTTAGAGCGGACAATACAGACACTGGAAGACATGCTGAGAACATGTGTTATGCAGTTTAAAGGAAGTTGGGATGCACAACTGCCATTGGTCGAGTTTGCGTATAACAATAGTTATCACTCGAGCATAGGCATTGCTCCATACGAAGCATTGTATGGCAAACCATGCAGGACCCTGGTATGTTGGAATGAAGTAGGGGAGCGAAAATCGTTGGATCCAGAATTAGTGCAGCAAATGGCAGATACTATAAAGCTTATCAGGGAAAACATAAAGACAGCTCAAGACAAGCAGAAAAGTGACGCTGATAAGTGAACGAGAGATTTAGAATTTGAGGTTGGAGACCATAGATTCCTTCGGTTGTCTCCATGGAAAGAAGTACTCAGGTTTGGAAGAAAAGTGAAACTAACTCCTCGATACATTGAACCATACGAGATTTTAGAATGAGTTGGCCCGACAGCGTATAAATTACATTTACCTCCGGAGCTAACACGTATTCACAACGTGTTCCATGTATCAATACTGAGGAAGTATATACCTGATCCTACGTATGTACTAGTAAAAGAACCGTTTCAGCTCAAGGAAAATTTATCATATGAAGAAGGGTCGGTTCAGATTTTAGACAGGAAGGAACAGGTGCTCAGGAACAAAACCATACCTTTAGTGAAGGTATTGGGGAACAACCATGGAGTTAAAGAAGCGAGGTGGGAATCTGAGGAGCAAGTAATGAAGAAGTATCCTCAACTTTTCAACTGATTTCTACATGTAAATTTCGAGGACGAAATTTCTTTTAAGGGTGATGACGGGCAAAAATTTACGTCATTGTAAGCCTTTTTTTAGAATTATGAGGGCTGTTAAGTAGAATATGTGGCGATTATACTAAGAATTCATGAGAAAACGAGCTTGCGTCGATCAGCATTAAGAATCTCGGCTAACCCACTTTTATGCGTTATTATGATTTCCATTGTTTATTTTTGTAGCAAATGCAAAAATCAATCGCATGCGTGGACGTGAGGCTATTGCGAAGATGATCGCATGTAGTTATCGCATGCGTCCGTCATATGGGTGTTACAGCGATCAAGCGAATGCAGTCATCACAGGGACATTGTGGCTACAGAATAACCATAATAGAAGGGCGATTGCAAGGTTGTTGGAATGCAGCTTGAACACATACACTAGGATCATAAAAAAGATGATGTTGACATTTCACCTACCATGCCACAAGTAGCAGAGATCAGAAAAGGACCATCGCACCATGAGTGTCAGATTCAGAGTAGGTCCATAAATGCTGTCAGTGAACAAGCTATATAAATAGAAGCCTTAGAGCACAACTTCAAATCATCCAAGGTCCTCTACCTGAAGGCTACCTTCGGGTGGATCCTTGTGATCCAGACCAAAGTGTGAAAAGATAGTCTTGAGAGTTATTCATCCCCTCAACCATTCAGAGTGACGACCGGAGCCTTCGCTGGAGTTAGATCTCGAGAGAGTCTACTCCACCGCCCATCCATGGCACCACTGGCAGTCTTGACACACATCTAATGGAAGCAAGACATTGCTTCCATCTGGCCCTCAATTTGTCTTCTATCCTTGTATTGTATTACATTGTGGCTTAAGAGATTAATACATTTTGTGATCATTGCATTTCTATATTTTCCATCGATTCCATCTCCATCTTCATTTACTTAGCATCCTTTACTTTCATTGCACTACTAAGTAAGACTGCTAGAGTATCGCATACTTAATCATGCGGCATAGACATAAGAAACATGTAGCTAACCACCGAGAGGTGTGTGTTGCGTGAGTGTTGTGAGAAAATCCTATTTGCTTAGTGTGAAGTTGTAGCAATGCTTGTCTATAAGTGAACGCAATGCTGTTCTATGAACAGAATCAGCAGCAACCAACTGCCCAAGAGGATAAGTAGTTGATCGCATTAAGAAATGTAAGTAAATGTTCACTAGAGATAGGAATAATCTTACGTCAACCATGTTTTATGTGATTACCTTGTCTTATGAGCGCATCATTCATCATTTAGGTATACTTGTGAGAGTATTCTAAAAACCAAATCTAGACTCGAGAGAGCAGATTGGATCGCATAAGCAAGAATGGGGACATAAGAATAAGCTCCGTTTGCTACTACACAGCGTATGCACCCTTTAAGTAGGATATGGTGGCATGCAGACATCTTGCTTATGTGTGGGAGCACATGAGTGGGAATAGAGACTTAGAAATAAGGCCTCTTAACATTATCACATATACATCGTATGCGTCTTCGTCAAGTGTGTATAGCATGATCGCATAGCATGCGTTGACTGGGGTTACCCTTGCGGTCAAGCTTAGTGTTACGGTGAAGACATCCTCACCATTTTATCTATTTTCCCGTACATTTTACTACGCGTTAATAGTTGCCATGTCTTTATCTCTCACAGTCATACTTCCACTGCTTAATCTGTTAGTTAGGAGTAGGAGTAGCGCATAACCAATAACCCTCAACATTCATTTATTCTTCGCCGCAAACACATTACTTCATGACATTTAGCTACAAGTCCCTGAGTTCGACCTCGAAGCACCCAAGAAACTTGCGATCTCTTTATACTAGGCGAGAGGGCAAGTAAACTTGTGAGAGGAATGCATGGTCATTGCATACGAGATTAACACATACATTCCATTACAACTCATGACCGTCGACGCATGAGAACGAATACATAACCTAAGTCATGCATCATATATGCGCTTCCAAATTTTTATCACCAGTAGGTTGTAAAACCCGCAACTTACTCTCCTTTTTTAATTATGTTTTTTGTTTGAGTTAAGAAAAGTAATGGGGTTAAATATTTAAGCTAGATTGGAATTGTGGGTTTTGAGGTAAGGACAAGTTTGAAGAAGGAAAAATTTACGTTTGGGAACTTAGCTCTCAGATACTTATTAATCAAGCCTTCCTGGCTAAGTGTTAGTCGTGAAGAGTGGCGGCTGAGTATCGAGTAAGCATAAGGCAAGCACCAAATAGATGCCGTCAAGCATCAAGTATAAACAATCGAGTAAGGGTCGAGCATCGAGTGTACGCAATCAAGGAAGGGTCGAGCGCCGAGTGTGAGTGATCGAGGAATGATCAAGCATCGAGTATGAGAAATTGAGGAAGCATGTGCATCGAGTACGAGAGATCGAGTAAGGAACATGCATCGAGCAAGCCATCTAGCACAAAGAATCCCATCGAGTATCAAGTCCTTCTCATCGAGCATTCAGTAGGGAGCCATTGAAATTTCCATCGAGTAATGACCCTTTTCCATCGAGTTTTTCCCATCGAGGATTGAGTTTGCTCGAAACGCTCAGCTTTTAACGTTTCTTTTAGTTATACGGACAGATGGCTTAACCTGGGCTCTTAATCTCCACTAGTGGGTGAGGTGGCTTAAGGAGATTTCATGCGAAAGGGCTGGGCAGTAGTATAAAAAGGGAATAGAAATTCAATAGCTCGTTTCGGATGATTCTTCGAGCAAATCAGACGATCCTAGTACCGTTGGAAAGCTCTATGAGTCTAGTTCCTAAATCGAGCATTTGTAAGGGATTTCTTGCCTGAAAGAGGGCCAAATAGGGAAGGAATAGATGAAGGTTCATTTTCAAGTGTTTCTGGGCACTCGACGAAGAATCATAGATCTAGGTCGAACCACTTGGATTTTCAAGCTGAAATTTTAAGGTATTATTTTAACACCATTTGAAGCAAGTTTGTAGAAGAAACTTTTGCAACATAAGGTCTGAGTTTCAAGTTACATATTTTGGAAGTTAAACCTAGAATCTTTGTTCAAGCAGAGAGTTGCGATTCAGGGCCATCAGGAGAGATTTAAAGGCCCAGGTTAAACCACAAGGAGTTTTATGTTGAAACTTTGATGTAACATTTTTAACAAAATTCTGAGCACGTTTGAAAAAGGAACATTTTTAAGATGAGTCCTAATTTTCAAGTTACTGATGTTAGAATTTGAAAATCTAGAAATTGTGGGCGAACAGGAAACTTCTTACTAATTATGAGCTTGGTTAAAAAGAGCAGTCTGAAAAGGGAGACCAAAGTAGAAACTAAAATTCTTATTTTTATGTGTAGGAGTTACTGATAACGGGTAGAAATTTACGTTATTACAGTGCTAACTTATTAAACAATGAAGGTTTGCATTGATAAGATATATTAAATTGTGTCCAACAAGCATTAAGTTCATAACATTGCGGCCGCATGCGTTCATCGCATAAAAACGATTAACTTTTGTATTTTTATGCAAAAAATGCGTTGACACAAGGCGGAAGGTGCAATCATAATAAATCAATAGTCGAGCGCAACATTACCACAAGGCTTTGCAGTGATTTGTGTTCGCAAACATCTGTTCAAGAAGGATTTCCGCATGGAGTCGGTGCAACTTGGTGGGCACATCTGGGTGAAAAACATAATTAATCACGATGGGATTGAAAGCTGATGACGGTCGAATCCGAATTAAATTGACAAGCTGCTAACGATAACAAGTACACTCAGCTTTTTTGTGACAAATATTCGGTGCATCAGTTAGAGAATTAAAGCCATCCGATTGATAACTTGTAGAAATACAAGTTATTTATGCCACCTTATCTAGATATTGCGGCCAAAAGTTAGTGAATATGTGCTGACTATATGAAAATTAGCCTATAATTACAATAATTATAAATGATCACAATTACACTCATTAACACCATAAAGATGGAAAACAAGCCGAATTTTACTCTATTTTGCAGGAAACCAAGTCACCGCGTGCGCTCAAGGCTCACGAGAAGCTGATCAATGTCCAATTGCGCTCGTCAATCAACAATGAAGAGATGATTATTGCAATAATGGTGCAATGCAACAGTCGATCCATAGCTGTATTTTAACTGCATACGGTAATAAAAATAACACCACATGCAAATCCACAATCGAAAGATGCAGCTGAGCGATGCAAAAGCGGAGAATTGAGACACGTGTACTAACGGTTGTGCAGAATTGACGGTCTGATTGTATAACAGAAGGAATAATTATTCCTCCATCTTCGCAATTACCATAACAATCAATGGGGACCACAAGGCCGGTGTCAAAGACTTTCACCTATAAATACCCCATAGATTTTAGAGAAAACTCATGCTACTTGATACGGGGCTAATTGTTGCAAAAGTGTCAAGAGAAAAGGCTGAGGTGAATGACTAAGTGAAGAAATCTAGGAAGAAGACCCGATTGGAAGCTCTATGCATAGATCTCTGCTATCGGTGGAGCAAGCCTGAGAGGGAGGCTCTTCCTACCATCAGAACAATCCTATTCGGCAAGCAGATCTCCATCGAATCGGTGCCAAGACATTGGCGCTTGTTTGTATTTTTTCTATCTCATTAATCGTTGTATTTCACTTTCTCTTTATTTCTTCATTCCCACACCATGTATCAAATGCTTAATAGACATAATAAATGTTTGGATAGCTTTCATATTCCATTCTCTGTCTATTTCCATTCACTCATTAATCACTTTCTTCATGATGTTTTCTTAATTCCCTAATAATTAATATGAATTAAACAAGTACTTAATCTGTGTTAAAGATATAAAATACGGTTAGCTAAGGCATGCTAGACGTCATCTTCACTTGTGAGAGCAGAAGTGAAGATCCATTCTGATCTGTCGAGAGAAGGTTACAAGAATGCGTTAACTAAAGTGAGTAGTACTTCCAAACATGGAAGCAACCTTGCATTCATTACATTATTCTCTGTTTCACCACAGACATGTGGGAACATGGCCGATCACTGAAAGGTGTACGCCAAGAGAAGAGCGGAACAGTATTTCTAACTTCAATGCAATTGAGAACTTTCGCTGTTTATATTACTTATCTTTCTCTTTCTATTCTATTTATAAGACTTGCCACTGCATTCCATGTTCTTTGCATAACCTTCACAGCCAGCCTTGACCCCAGCATCTTGTAACATGAAGCCTGTATCTTGTATCATCTAGCTTAGATTTACTGTATTTTTATTTTATTATCGCATTTTTACTGCTTTACTTTATTTTCTAGACATTTTAATATTTGTACAAACACATTTTTAAAGATTGAAAAACCTGGTCGCATATATCATGAACATACAACAATAACCTAAAACAGTCCCTGTGTTCGACCTCGAATCACTCCGAGAAACTTGCGGTGGAATTACACTTGGTTCCATCGTAAGGAAAATTGTGACAACGCATGGCATACTACGTGAACATCCATAATTAACACATATCTAGAAGTAGTATCGCATCATTTCAAGCATAGAACATCACACACCTCAGCGTTTTCACAACACCCATCTGTGCAATCATAAGTGAAAAGCCGCCCTTCACCCCGAAGAACTATAAATACTGAAGGTATCCTTCAAAAAGGGGTTCAGCAGTTCGGCAAGTTTTTGTTCATAGCTTTAGTCGTGTTCATAGTTTTCTTTTATTTTTAGAAGGCGGAGTGAGAGAAGGGAAGAGACACCAAAAGATCGCTCAGGGAAACTCGAGAGAGAACCCGAAGCCGTGGAAAGTAGAGAGTGAGCCGACTCTCGGGAGAGCGAGATTATCTTTTGAACAAGAGTAGAAAAGACAATGTAAAAGCCTGGGAAGCAAGAAATTGCTACCAGACTCTTTATCCTCTTCTTTCATTGTAATTTTGGAGTTCAACATTATATTTATATAATGGAAGTTCTTATTCTACATCTGTTCACTCTCTTAGTACGCATGAGTAGCTAAACTTGTTGAATGGGTTGAGAAGAACTTAGCTAACATGACTTAGGATCTTTATTGCTTGCAAGACATCCCTTTAGATCTACTTGACAGAGAGTCTAAAGAAAGAACCTAAGACTCGAGAGAGCTAGGTTAGACTCTAGACTCGAGAGAGCAAGATTAGATTTACATAAACAAGAGATAGGGACTTAGAGATAAGCTTTATATGCCAACATGCATTCCATGCACCCTAGAGATAGGTTATGATATTATGTGATCACCTTATTTGTGTGTGTGTCATTTTGTCATCGCATGGATAAGAATAGAGGCCTATGTCTAGGTCCTACAGACTCATTAATATATCGCATACATTCTAGTATTAGAAGCTGTAGCCTTCGCGTCAAGAGACGATTTGCTATTGTATGTATGCTGCATGATTGCATAACATGAACGGATCCTAAGAAGTGTTAGCCGAACCTTTCTCAACCTGTTCACCGCATACTCATCGCATTTTCCATTTTATCAACTCTTTTCGAAACTCCGCCACATTTGTTTATTTTTATTACCACAAATAACAATCCAAACAACTACTTGATTTATATGGTTAACGCAAAGTCTTCCTAAAAATTACCATCGCATATTGAGAGGACGTTTAGACGGAGACTAAGAGATGGTCGCCAACAACAACAACTAGATAAAGAAGATATGACGGAGCAGCCTGGAAACGGAGTACCAAACGAAAACAACGTCATGGCGAATCCAATCCTACATGCAAACGATCGAAATAGGCCCATTAGGGACTATGCATCGCCAAACCTCTATGATTTCTCTACACGAATCATGAGGCCTGCCCTTGATGGAAGCTGATTTGAAATGAAACCGGTGATGCTGCAGATGATCCAGACTACAAGATAATTCGAAGGACGGCATGACGAGGACCGACATGCCCACCTTCGTAGCTTTATAGAAATCTGCAACACTTTTGTGTTCCCGAACATCCTTGCCGAAGAAGTTCGACTAACTTTGTTTCCATTTTCTCTGTGTGATCAGGCAAGAAAATAGGCGTATTCCCTCAAGCCAAGAGAGATCACTTTATGGGAATAGGTCGTAGAGAAGTTTATGAAGAAATATTTCCCACTTACTGAAAATGCTAGACGAAGGAAACTAATAACCAATTTTGAACAAGACATGGACAAATCGCTCAGTGATGCCTGGGCGAGGTTTAAGTGGTTGATCAGGGACTGTCCACACAATGGATTACCAGGCTGCCTTTAAATTGAAATCTTTTATCACGGTTTAAATCCTGCTTCGCAGACTACTACCAATGCCGCAGCCGCTGGTGGTCTGCTAGACAAAATGTATGACAAGGCTAAGAACATCTTAGATCGCATCTCTAAAAATCATGAGGAATGGAGAGAGAGCGATCAGAGACTGAGAATAAAGGATAACGACACAAACAACAGTGCTATCGCTTCACTACAGAATCAGATGACAGCAATGATGAACCTAATTCAGGGAATTACGATTAATAGCCCAACACCGCAAACTGGGCAAGTAAACGCAATTAATCAGAATGCCGCAAGGTGTGCGACTTGCGGTGACGGACACGCAATGGAAGAATGTCCACAGAACCCACAGTCTATTTATTTTGTGAAAAATAATCCATTTTCTAACACCTACAACCCCGAGTGGAGAAACCACCCCAACTTTTCATTGAATCAGCAGCAGAATTTCCAATATGTGGCATAAAAAGAAAGGCCACCTGGATTCTTCCCGCGAAATAATGGTCAGAGAAGCAGTCAAGCCAGTAGCTCATAACAGTCGCAATCTTCCTCCTTGGAAAGCTTGTAGAAGCAGTATATAAAGAAAAATGAAACTGTGCTTCAAAGCTAGGTGACGTCCATCCACAATCTGGAATTATATGGGCCAGATTGCGAGCGAGCTAAAGAACAGACCACAAGGGGCCCTGCCGAGTTCAACAGAACTCCCACACAACCCAAAGGGATCAGGTAAAGAGTAATGTAAAGTCGTGACATTGCATAGTGGAAAAACTGTGGAGGGAGAAAGAAAGGAGCCTAGCCGGACTGCTCCCATTGCATTGGAACTAGAGATTGTGGTGACTCAAGAAGAAGAAGGAGAAAAAGAAGTGATAGAACCAGAAGTTGTGTCCACCTCAGAGTCGACGGAAAAGGGGATCGTGGGAGTGCAGTTGCCACCTTTCCCACAGAGACTCAGAAAGAAAAAGAATGACGAGGTACAGTACCAATGCTTCATGACTATGTTAAAACAATTGCATATTAATATTCAATTCAGTGAAGTGATTAAGGAGATGCCTGCATACGTGAAGTTTCCGAAGAATATTGTAACCAAGAAGAGGGGCACTAGTAAGTTTGCCATGGTGGCTTTAACACAGAGCTCGAAATCAATAATCCCAGCGAAGATGAGCGATCCTGGGAGCTTTACTATACCTTGCTCCATTGGAGGACTGTACATCAGGCAAGCATTGTGTGACCTTGGAGCCAACATCAATATCATGTCTTTGTCGATCTTTAAGTAGTTGAATGTGGGGCAACTTGCGCCCACGACCGTGACTCTCCAACTTGCAGATAGATCTCTGGTGCATCCATAGGGGAAGGTGAAATACGTGCTGGTCACCATAGACAAATTTATCTTACCAGCAGACTTCATCATTTTAGATTACGAAGCCGACAAAGATGTGTCCATCGTTCTGGGGCGACCATTTTTATCAACAGGTCGTGCCTAGATTGATGTGCACAAAGGAGAGATAACTTTAAGCATAAATGAACAAAAGCTCAAGTTCAACATCATCCGTGCCATGAATTTTCTTGACGAAGAAGACCTGCATGAATCTGACGACGACCAGAATTTGACTGAAGAAGAAAAGCTTGACGAAGAGAATGAAGAAAATGATGCAAGTGCATCCATTGTGACATGTAATGTGATCATAGAAAAAACAAAAAAGGAAGTTGAGATAATCGCAACCCAAGAAGAAGAGCCAATAGTAAAAGAAGAAAGAAAAACAACGCAATAGTCCTTCATAGAACCACCAATAATGGAATTGAAAACCCTACCAAATAATTTAAAGTATGCATTTTTAGGGCAGAATGAAAAGATGCCAGTCATTATTTCCTCTAAACTTAATAAAGACCAGGAGAATGTGTTGATGAGCATTCTGAGGAAACATGTGCGAGCGATTGGCTGGACGCTCGTAGACATTCGAGGAATTAGCCCCGCATACTGAATGCACCGAATTCATCTCGAAGAAAACCACAATGGATCGATCGAACATCAGTGCAGATTCAACCCTGCGATGAAAGAGGTCGTTAAAAAGGAGATCATCAAGAAGTTAGATGCAGGCATTATTTATCCGATACCAGACAACACGTGGGTCAACCCCGTGAAGTGCGTGCCGAAGAAAGGTGGCATGATGGTAGTCCCCAATGAAAATAATGAGCTGATACCTCAAAGAACCATCACTGGGTGGTGTATTTGCATGGACTACCGCAAGCTGAATGTGGCAACAAAGAAAGATCATTTCCCTCTACCTTTCATTGACCAAATGTTGGATCGTCTGGTCGGAAATGACTTCTACTGCTTTCTAGATGAATATGCCGGGTATAACCAGATTATGATTGCTCCAGAAGATCAGAACAAGACTACATTCACCTGCCCATATGGAACTTTCGCTTTTGCTTTTCACCGAATGCCATTCGCCCTCTACAATGCGCCGAGCACGTTCCAAAGGTGCATGATGGCCATCTTTTCAGAATATCTTGAGGACTCGTTGAAATCTTCATGAACGACTTCTCTGTCTATGGGCACACCTATGAAGTTTGTTTGGCCAACCTGGAGAAGATATTGAAAAGATGTGAGGAGATGAATCTTGTTCTTAACTGGGAAAAATGCCATATTATGGTGAAGGAGGGCATTGTGCTAGGCACTAAGGTATCTCGGGATGGGATGGCCGTGGATAAAGAAAAAATAGAAGCAATCGAAACTTCCACCTCCAACAAGTGTAAAAGCTGTAAGAAATTTCTTGGGGCATGTCGGATTTTACAGACACTTTGTCAAGGACTTTTTGAAAATAGCACGACCGCTGAGTACGTTGATGAAAGATGACAGAAATTTTGATTTTGACGACAATTGCCTCAACGCATTCAGGATTTTGAAGGATGCACTGACAATCGCACCTTATTGGACACTTCCTTTTGAATTAATGTGTGATGCAAGCGGGTATGCAATAGGAGCAGCTCTGGCACAGAAGAGAGAAATAATATTACATCCATCGCATATGGAGTAAGACGTTGAATCCTGCTCAGACTAACTACACCACCACAGAAAAAGAGCTACTTACGGTAATTTTTGCATTGGAAAAATTTAGAGCATATTTGCTGGGAACAAAAGTATTCATCCACACTGATCATTCGACGATAAAAGTATTTAATGACAAAAAAGGATGCGAAGTCGAGTTTGATCAGATGGGTTCTCCTCCTGCAAGAATTTGACATAGAAATAATTGATCGCAAGGGGACGGAGAACCAAGTTGCTAATCACTTGTCCAGATTGGAAAGCCCAGATGTTGACCGCAATCAATCAGAAGTGAGTGCGGTGTTCCTAGATGAGTAGCTATTTCAGATTGAAAAATTGCCATGGTATACTAACATAGTCAACTATCTGGTTTGTAAGCAATTCCCATAGGATTATACTGACCACCAAAAGAGGAGGCTCAAGTACGAATGCAGATCATATTTTTGGGACAAGCCAAATTTGTATAAAAAGGGGGCAGACCAGATTCTGCGACTATGCATACGAAATGCTGCTCAATAACGCATATTATCGCAATGTCATGACTCACCATAATGTGGGCACTTTGGAGGATAGCGCACCACAGCCAAAGTATTACAGAGTAGATTCTATTGGCCAACATTGTTTAAGGATACAACTAACTACGTGATGAAGTGTGACCGGTGCCAACGCACAGGTAACATTTCATGAAAACATGCAAAGCCTATGAACACCATTTTGGAACTAGAGTTGTTCGACGTCTGGGGTATCGATTTCATGGGACCATTCCCTCCATCGAATGGTAAAAATTATATTTTATTAGTCGTCGACTACGTATCCAAGTGCGTAGAAGCAGTGGCATGCGTCGCAAGCGGTACGACGGTGGTCTTTCAATTCCTGAAGAAAAACATTTTCACTCGTTTTGGCACTCCACGTGCCATAATAAGTGATGAAGGGTCCCACTTTGTCAATCATACTGTCAAGGAACTGCTGCGTAAATATAACATTCTCCACAAAGTGGCCACCACATACCATCCACAGACGAATGGTCAGGCCGAGGTGTCTAATCGAGAGATCAAGCTGATACTTGAGAAGGTGGTAAGGCCTTCGCAAAAGGATTGCACAACAAAGCTCAACAATGCATTGTGGGCATACCAGATTGCATTTAAGACACCCATAGGTATATCCCCGTATGCGTTGGTATTTGGTAATGCATGTCATTTGCCTCTGGAGCTGGAATACAAAGCACTGTGGGTGGTAAAGAAGCTAAACTTTGACTTGAAGAAAGTAAGAGAAGCGAGGAAACTTCAATTGGTCGAGCTGAAGGAATGGAGGATTAACGCATATAAGAATGCAAAGATTTACAAGAAGCATGCAAAGCGCTGGCACGAAAAACACATATATGGCTAGAACCTCTAAGTCGGGCAGAAGGTCTTACTATTCAACTCACGACTACGGCTCTTCCCTGGGAAATTAAAGTCACGTTGGTCCGGACCATTCATAGTTAGAGAGGTATTCCCGCATGGCACGGTCGAATTATCTAATGCCGACGGAACCAACATATTCATAGTTAATGGGCAATAAGTAAAAGTGTATCAAGGAGAAGGCTAGCATCGCCAAGTCGACTCTGTGGAACTGAGAAACTCTAAATAAGAAAGAAGTAGGAGGTCCCAGTGCTATCAGACGATCGAAATTCATCAGGGACGCAAATTTTGTGAATAACTTGTTGGAATCATGAAATCTTCAACTTTTCTCTACTCCTCCGAATTTTCATTTCACTATATTTTTCAGTTCTTTATCTTATTCTTAAAAAAAAATAATAATAACCGGTTGCAGTAAAAGATTTTGTTTTGTTTAATATTATTTGACCCTCTCATTGTTTTTCTTGCAACAATTGAGGCAAATGATTGTGGAGGCATTACACAAAGAAGCAACTTATATTATTCCATCACCGCAATCCAAAGAAGATAGATCACCGCAAAGCAGGATGCGTCAACAAACAATGCGGGCGACAACACAAATTTGGGGGTTGTATTTTTCCTTCACTTTATTCCAAATTCTACACTATCGTATCGCATTTTTAACTTTGAAAATTTTATCACCGCATCCTCTTTGATTACCACAATTATTTCATATTGATAAATTTAGTAAGTCTCCGCATGATTTCTCTTTGCCAATTATGATTTCAATGATGAAACACATGCTTTTATTCTTTCATATATACTAGGGTCAACTTAATTTTAAGACAGTCACCTCTTGGAATATTTCTAGAAGTTAGTGGTCTACTAGCTTTCTTTCAAACTGACCCTTTACTAAACTTCCTAAGAACATCACATGCCTTCTTTCAATCTTTTAGCAATGAGGACATTGCCGCATTTTAAATTTGGGGATGAGGTATTTATTTTCGACCTTGCTATTTCTAGCTCTATGAAAAAAAATGAAAGAGAAGAAAACTTTGAGAATAACAACTCCACTATCAATGCAATAGGAGACCTATATTGATAAGAGTTAAGTTGTGAAAGGCACTTACCTGTAGTTAGATGTTCGCATGACATACGTGGGGCAAGCCAAAACGAAAGTAAGTCGCCAGGATCAATGCATGAATAAATGAACGCAAGTTCGCTGCAAAGTAGGTACGAGTTTAGTCTGAGAAAGAGTGTCTTGCTCGTAGTTGGATGTTCGCATGACACATGTGGGGGCAAGCCAAAATGAAGGTGAGGCACTTGGATCAGTGCAAGGTCAGAAAAAAAATAACAATGTAAAAAATATGCAAGGATAAAAATCATTTAACACCCCAGTGAAAAAGTTTTTTTGAAATAAATCATGCGATGTCTTGGAATCTAGTAAAGTCCTTTTGAAGGTTAAGCTTGTGGTCCCTAGGTCTTAGAAATATTTTAAGAAGAGACTTGAATAAGAATTAAGGAAATTTTGGTGTATAGAATTTGAATGAAGTATCCTTGAGAAATCTAGGAAAAGAGATTTGCGGTCGACTTTCTAAAGGAAATCTTTAGCTTATGCATGGGGATAAGCTGCAACGATGAATTTTTGTCTTTAACTTTAAGCATGTGGACAAATATGAATATGAATGAATGAACAAATATATGCATTAAAGAGAATTTTATGTGATACTACGTCTAAATATATGTGTTATTAATGCTATGCTCGTAGTATGCAATGGAGTAATGTGTGTCACAAGTTTCCTTGAGTTGAAACCAAGTATAATTCCAACGCAAGTTTCTCAGAATAATCCGAGGTCGAACACAGGGATTGTTTTCGTTAATGCGTTACTAATGTGGTATATGCGACTGATTTTTACAATGAATAAAGAATGGTTGTTTATACAATAATGTAAATTGCGTTGATAAAATAAAACCTAAACAAATATGATACAAGATACAAGATACATGATACATGATACTGAGTTTAAGAACTAACTGTGAAGTTATACAATGAATCGTGGGATGCGATGGCAATTCTTTATGAATGAATCAGAAAGGGAAAGAGTACATAGTAAAAATATTGCAAGTTTGTTAATTGCGTTAAAGATGCAACTAAGGTTCTGCTTTCCCTTGGCGTACACCTCTTATTGACTAGTCGCATTCCCATATCTCTATGGTGAAACAGGGATGGACGTGATGAACACAAGGTTGCTTCCATCTCTGGAAGTACTTCTCGCTTTAGTTAACGCATTCTTCCAAACTTTTCTCGATAGGCGAAATAACATCTTCACTTTTGCTCTCATGCTTTAGCTAAACTTAATTATTTCCTTAACACAATTAATTCACTCGCTTAATTCTTTCTATTTACCTAGGGAATTAGGAACACATCATGAAGAAAATGGATTATGGATGAATGAAAATATACAGAGAGATGACAATGGTAATTATCATAAATTTAATTATAGAATTAAGCATTCGATACATGGTATGAATGAAAGATTAGAGAAGATGAATACAGATGATGAAAAAGAGATTAGAAAAAAATACAGAAGGAGTGTCAACGTCTTGACACAGATTCCGAACGGAGGTTTTGCTTGCCGGCATGTGGAAGTAATGGAGAAGAGAGCTTCCCTCTCAGGCTTGCTCTTCTGGTAGAAATGACCTTCACACAGAGCTTCAACGTCGGGGATTGGAAGGATTCCTTGTTGGGAGACTCACCTCTTGGCCTTGTCTCATGATTATCCCGGATCTACTCTGTAAGTCGCTTCAGACCAGTCACTCTCTCAGAATCGATATATTCACGTCTCTATGTATTCATGTATATTTTTCAGTGAATTTGCAGAAGCTATTTATAGGTGAAGCTTGGCTCTTTGACTTGCTGGTCCCCACTTTATGGTTATGGTAGTTTCTGAAATGGCAGAGTGAATATTTCTTCTGTTATGCAATCAACCCATCAGAAATGCACAGCTGAAAGTAATACATTTGTCAGAATCCTCCGCAAATGCGTTGCTCTTTACATCTTCGATCGATCGCCGCATGCGGTGTTGTTTTTTATTACCACATGCGATTGAATTTGCGTTGATCGTTAAGCTCTTGATCGATTGTCGCATGCGCCATCATTGTGTTGATCATCTCTTCATTCCTAAATGATGGGCACAATGCGACATAGATGCGTTGTTTATTTTTTCTTTGAGCCATTAACACATGCGGTGATTGATTTCATGCAAAACAGAAATTGAAACACTCTATTCTACCATCGCAATGGTGTTAGTGGGTGTATTGACGACATTTTATAATTCTCCCATTTCTTAGCCAATTTTTATTTATACTATCGACGCAAATTTTCTTTCTTTTTGCTGCAATATCTAAATAAAACAGTATAAATAACTTGTATTTCTACAAGTTATCACAAGCATTGTTTAAATTTGGGGGTGTGATAATAGGCAGAAATGCACGTTATTACAGTGCTAACTTATTAAATAATGAAGGTTTGCGTTGATAAGATATGTTAAATTGTGTCCAAAAAGCATTAAGTTCATAACATTGCGGTCGCATCCGTTCGTCGCATAAAAATAGTTAACTTTTGTATTTTTATGCTGAAAATGCATTGACGCAAGGCAGAAGGCGCGATCACAAGGAGTCAATGGTCGAGCGCAGCATTACTGTAAGGCTTTGCGGTGATTTGCGTTCACAAACATCTGCTCAAGAAGGATTGCAGCATAGAGCCGGTGCAACTTGGTGGGCGCATCTGGGTGAAAAGCATAATTAATCACAATGGGATAGAAAGCTGATGACAGTCGAATCCGAATTAAGTTAACAAGCCGCTAACGATAACAAGTACACTCAGCTTTTCGGTGACAGATATTCGGCGCATCAGTCAGAGAATTAAAGTCATCCCATCTATGCAATCATAAGAGAAAAGTCACCCTTCATCCTGAAGCTCTATAAATATCGAAGGCATCCTTCAGAAAAAAGGTTCAGCAGATCAAGCCTAGGAAAAATCAAGTCTAGAGACTCGTGAGTGACAAAATGTTTTAAAATATATATATATAACAGGAACATGTGTTCCAAGTGAATTTCTGTCACACCCCGCCCCCAGACCACTTTCTCAGCCTGGGAGAGGGGTGCGACTATAGCAGTTATCAACCCTTGAGCTGACACTTACTGCCTAATGATTCTTGCGGAATAACTCTGATACCATATTATAACTTATACACAGCGAAATCATTAAGTCAAGGAGATAAACTATAACGGATTAAGTAGGCCCATCTTTTATTACGACAGTGATATAACGTTTATACAACTTAAGGACTTAACAAAAAAGTTTACAACGACAACCATAAAAACCCTCCGGAACTGTAATTGGGACACGTGGTAGACTTTGACCTTAGCAGCATTCTGGAACTCCTCATCTTCCGCTACCTGGGGGGAAGTAAAAAAATTTTTTGAAGAGTGTGAGCTACTAAGCCCAGTGAGTGGTTCTTTTAAAGATGAAAATCGTTTTGAAAATCATCATTTTTGGGAAATCAATCACATAATAATAATCACAGTGTACTCATGCATGATCATGGATTTATTCATGCAATGATTAACCTTTATTTCAAAATGTTATACGTGGCATGCATATCATATCATGAATCAATGCAATCACCTATGGAAACCTTCCTATAACCCCAATTCCCGCCAATGTGCACATCGACCATTTTATTTATCCCGCTAGTCATGCTTAGGTACTTGACCATATTTCCAGTCGGTCGTCACCGACTATTATTTTCCGCCGATCGAAGCCGACCATTATTTTCCGCAAAGCACCTTTTGTTAAGCATGCTAACCACATCCCGGGCATAATCGTAGTTTCCATAGTCACACACAAACAATATCATGGCTTTACAGTATTTACAATGCACTCTATTCTCCCCCTCTTTTTACGAATTTTATGATTTATGATTTGAAAATGAAATCCCAACGGCTCTATTTTTGTATGCGTCCAAACCTCCTATGGTATTGACACCACCTACTTGGCTGCATGGCCAAATGGTTAATCCTCCCTTTATTAACGTAAGTTGACTTCACCTTGGTTCAAAGTGTTCTTCCCAAACGCATCCAACACAATTTCTTAGGGTTTAAGATTTCCTCTTAATCGAACACCTAAATTTAAATTGACGTTTGTCCTTACGTCTTCAAGCTTTGTTTGTATTCAATTTAGGGTTTTCAATGCATAATCTATAAGATCGTGGCCAAGTTCAATGCATAAATGCTCGGCCGTTCGATGCACAGGCGGTTTCCTTCCATCACGTGGGCGTGACGTTCGAATGAGGTGTTTAGGCTGCTCTCGCTCTCTCCCACTTTCTCGTTGGTCTCGTTCTTACCACTCTCGCTCTCTCCCACTTTCTCACTTACAATCTCGCTCTCTCCACTCCCACTCTCTCCAACTTTCTCGCTCAAACTCTCGCTTCTCCACTTTCGCTAAATATCTCGCTCTTTCTAGCCTTCTCGCTAGCTTGGATCTCAGCAGTGTCGCTCTCTCCCATTCTCTCGCTCAGCCAGTCTCGCTCTCCCCCATTCTCTCGCTCAACCAGTCTCGCTCTCTCCCATTCTCTCGCTCTAATCTCGCTCTCTCCATTCTCTCCAACTTCCTCTAATCTCGTTAGCTACTGAGAATATGGTTTATCTCTATGCAATTCCACACGAATTTTCCCAAATACTTTTCTATATTTTCCTCAGTTCTTCAATCACTTCTTCACTATTCAGGATTTAAGTCTTCAAGATTTTCTCTTCTTTTTATCTTTTTAGGGTCCTCTCTACTCGTACTCCAGAATCAAATATGGTTATCATAACTATAATACCTAACGATTATAGTTTACATTCACCCTTACTAATTGTTGATCCACAGAAGGTGACAATTATTACAGTTATTATGACAATTGTAAAATTATTAGATTATTTACATAACATAGGATTTAACTTCCTCCTATCTAACCCCTTAATCACTTACTTAAGTAGGAAAATGGAGATCCGGGTTTCACAATTTCATGCTAGCGTTCATGGGTTTTCGAAGTAACTAAAGTTTATACTTATGTTTTAAAAGGATACATGGCATATATTTAGCATGATGTTTGAATGGAAAGGTAATGCAAACTACATGTTTATAATTTGTGAAGCATGCATGTTGAATTGTGATAATGCTCTTATGGCGAAAGGTATGTAAGTGCTATGCCTAACCTCATGGTACTCAAATCTTCTATGAATGTTACGATTCTAATAAACCGGATACCGAAGGTATAGAAGGTATCCAAGCAAGTACTTAAGGTGTTGACAGTACTTAGTATACTCCACGTGCACGTAGGTAGTTCTATATGAGAGGCTGAAGTATGGGTTTCCTGGCCACAGTCATTATAATGGGATCGAAGTATGTGTCTCAAGGCCATGAATGGACGTTGGGAGCTTAAGCAACGAGCGCTCGTTCTCAACTAAGGTTTAATAGTATGATTGATTATGACGCATGATACTACGTAAGTTGCTTGAGATCATTTCTAGCATGTTTATATGTTTAAATTAATGTGTATGAAAGGCTTGAGACGAATTGTATTTCTATGATTCACTTACTGGACAACTAGCTCATCGTTTTCAAATATTTTCATTTTTCCCAGGTAGTGGTCAGTTTCCTCGCGATTGAACCTACTGTTGCTTGGCACTGAAAGCTTAGTTAGGAAGGAAGAAGCTTAGGTTATGGTTGTTTGATCTACACATATTTTCAGAGAAGTCTGGGACTTATAAAACTTATTTTTAGACCCATGTTCATTCTTGTGCTATTTGTTAGACATCTATTTTTTTTTTTTTTTTTTTTGGAATTGTATTTAAGTTGTTTTGTTGGTTAAAGCCATAGTTGATTTACTGCTTAGTTGTTTTTGCATATTAAGGTTTTAAGCAGGTTTCATTTAACTTAGATAGTAAGTTTTGGCCAGTATTTTGGTAACTGCTACCATCATGTCCCCTTTCGATTTTAAAAGATAAATTGGGAAGGGGTGTGATAAAAATCCTTACTCAGAATCAAGAACAGATAACGACAACAATTAACTGTTATTATACATAGTAAAAGTTAGTTAGAACTTTATTCTACTGCTTATTTTCACAGATGCAACAATGTAATAATGATTAACTAGAAAATTGTTGTAAGAATCTTCGACTTCCAAGTCATACATATGTTCATCCTTGTTCAAGTAAATCAAAACCTATCAACTCAACATTTTATCTTTTTATAAAAGCGTAAAGTAATAAAAAGTTTCATACATAAAAACCTTGTGGTTACTAAGATACTCGTATGTTAATTGAGTCATGCTCAGTTTTACCGATATGTTTTAATTCATACAATAGGAAGTGGGCAAGATTGATAAAAGTGGACGAAATTAATCGATGTCAATAATATTATTGACCAACCAATACAAATAATCTTAAGTAATGATGTGTTAAATTCATGTGTCTATTAATTGCCTACCAAAGCCTCTCACATATATTAGTAAACTTATAAACATTTTTTAAATGAAACAACTTCTATTTTTCATCAACCCAAAAAGCTAAGACTAAATTGTGAAGGATCCTTTTTGCTACCGTTCTAAATGATTGGAGAGCATAATCATCTATTTAAGATGAATTTTGTAAGTCAACAAGACTTAAATTACGGGCTTACGCTGAAAACTTCTCCAACATCTAAAGATTAATGTTCTAGGCATGGGGATGAGTAAAATTTAATAGGATATAATTTGACACAAACAAAATATAATATAATATTGACATGGAAACATTCATTTTAAAACCATACCATTTAAAAGTGTGCTAGAAATAATGGACAAAGATTATGGAAAATGTTTCCTATTATTTTAGAAGTTTGTGAGGAACATTACACAAAATTAGGAATGCCACAAAATCAATTTTTGGTACCACAATCATAGAAACAATAACAAGCATATATGGTTTGCACAGGGTTAGTTGGAATGCATTGATGTGAAATACTATGATGCTTCTCCCAACATTTCTTTCCGCAGTCATCAAGAGTGCATCCACTATTATACAATATATCTTGACATCTTTGGGTAGCTGAGACGTCTTTAGGCACCAAGATCCATACAACTATACAATGACAAAAAGAAAAATAAATAAACAAGCAAATTAGCAATATCTTGTCATAACGAAAGATTTCACTATCTATGTCAAATAAAAATGTCAAGATTTCAATGTGATGAAGAGGTTGAGATATTCGTTTGAAGGTTCGTGAAAATCATAAAATCATTAATGCGAAATTTCATAATATGCCTAATGGATATTTAATTTTGTTACTCATGACAATATAGTATTTGTGGAACAAAAAAGAGAACCTGCAAAAATAAGAGCAATGAAGATGATAGGGGAAGAAGAAACTGGTTTCGTCATATTCTCAAGAAGCAAATGTTGCAAATATGGTTTTATTAATTTGGGCTATAAAAATTTTACGATTGAGAAGGTTTAAATACTAAAAATTACATTAAATTCCATCCATAAATTTATTTCATTTTTATAAATATAGTAAAGTTCAATAAATTCAACAACTTTATGCATGAATCTGTTTTGCATTTATGTAAAAATAGTAAAGATTTTTTATTTGTTAGGTACGGTTTGTGAATTAAATTTGGATTTACGTTAAACTTTTGTTAAATTTTCCTTGCTTACTTTTACTATTCTATATTATAGGATTGTTATTGAAAATTAATTTTGCTTCTATTTGTATTTTGTATAAAATAATTTTAAAATTGTAACCCTACTCCTTCATGATGTTTCAAAGATAATTCTCCATCAACGAAGCCATACAACCTATCTTCTTCCACCTTTTTAAAAATTTAAATGTGCAATTCATATCTTTATTTCATGTTAATTTCAATATTCTAATGCAGTTAATCTTTTATTTAGTTGAGACCAAGCAATTCAGAATTGTTTAGAGTATTTTGGACGGATGAAGATCATTAAAGTACTAATTCGAGGTAAATTGAGCAACATGGTCATAAAAGATGAAATCTAAACCAAAAGGCTCGATTTAACAACCCAACTTTCCAAAATCTCTAACTAGGGTCATAATGGCATTCATGCAATTTTAAAAAAAAATTGGTTAATCATTTTAATATAAAATAAAGAAATATATTTTTTTTAAAAAAATAAAACACCACTAATATAATTTAGGGAATGCTAAAAAAAAATCAATTCGGGATCATTTAAAATGTAATGAGAAAAAGGCATATAAATTTAAAACTTCCAACTTGAAGGTTCAAAATGTATGGACATTTGAGTGAATAAGTAAACCCATCCTACTGTTGCTGATGCATTCAGACAACCTGGTGATTATGAAGAAACACAAACTAGTGGATCCGTGGACACACAAAACTGGTGGACACAAAGGCATACAAACTGGTGAACCTAAAGACAATCTAGGGTGTACATAACTACTGGTAAAAGGGTAATTATCACTAAATTGATCTAGTATTCAACATGTAATAAAAAAGACCCACAATATAGAGTCGTATCATAATAACTCATGAAATTCATAGTTTGATCAGGAAATCTCTGTTGGGTTGTGTGTCCTAAAACTCGCAGTTTGTAAAGTTAAACACATTCTATTATCAATAAAGATGTTGTTCAACATTTCCTCAATAAAGTTGTTATTGAATCTTTAAATTACATTCATGCAGTCAAAATCTAATAATCTAAGATCCATGGGTATTGCATGAATACTTGGACTTTATTTAGAGACATAAAAATGGATCAAGTTCGAGTAAATAACCAAAATGGTCTATAGTATACAAATAAGATTGGATGCCTTATTCTAGTAACATTATTGGATATGGCCTACTCTATAACGGTTACAAGTTGTTGTAGAGGTGCTATAAACGAAGTGATCTTGATTCGTTAATGTATTGTAAAACCCATATTTCCATTTTTCCTACTTAAGCAGTTGTTAAAAGGAATTAACTAAGTGGAAGTTAAATCCTATGTTAAAGTGAAGGAAATTTCTAAGTGTTGAGTATATTTTCCTTGAGTAGTTTTGAGTTAAGCTTTAATTGATGAAATTTGGCTAAGTTTATGGTCAAAAGGACCCATGCGTTAAGTGTTAGGAGAAATTAACTCATAAGTTGAGAAGGCAACCATTCGTTTGTAAAGTTGGACGCATGATTGGCCGAAGTATTGGCAAGAGGCATTACCAAGAGTAACCATGCGGTGGTACCTAAGGAGAAAATTACTAAGTGTTGGGCTATGCGTTGATGTGGTGCCATGCGTTGGCCATGAAGTTTTGAAAGTTTACTTGGGCATGGAGAGAGGCTGAAGTATGGTCAACAATAACGCATGCAGCAGCCACTATCTTGAGAGGTTAGAACAATGCATGCGGTGCGATGGCTGCGATGGACGTAATGGATGCAATGGTTGTGGCAGTACTACATGTGCATGCGATGCGATGGATGCGATGGACACGATGGTATGCGTGTATGCGGCCGAAGGAAATACGTTGGTAGCATGCAATGATGTGAGGGCATGCGGTGCAAGGGCATGCGATGATGCGAGGGCATGCGGTGAGACGGTGCGAGGCATGCGTCGATGTATGACATGCGGAGATAGGGGCATGCGACGATGGACGTGGCAATGCTACGCGATGGACGCGGCAGTGCTATGCGATGGTATGCAGCGATGGATGTTGCTTGATTTTATGAAGTGGAAATGTGTGTGATATTCGTTGATGAAATTGCATTGAGTACTCAAGTTTCCTCAGCGGAATCCAAGTGTAAATTCCACTGAGTTTCCTAGTAAGTCCAGGGTAGAACTCAGGGACTTGTGAAAACAGATTGCATTGGTAATTTTTATGAAAACTTTGCGGTAACTGTTAACTCAATTATTTGTTGGTTTGTTGTTGATCGTGTTAATGAAAAATAAACAAATGCAACGGAGTTTGAAAAGAGTTGGTAAACGAAAGATGCACTGAGTATGCGATGAACAGGTTGAGAAGGGTTTCGGCTAGCACTTCCTAGAATGCGTTCATGCTTTGCGATCATGCAACATTCATACAATAGTAAACAATCCCTCGATGCGAATGCTACGGCTTCTAATTCTAGAATGCATGCGATATATGTGATAAATCTATAGGGCCTACACATAAGCCTCTATTCTTATTTATGCGATGACAGGATAACACACACACACAAATAAGGCGACCATATAATATCATTCCTATCTCTAGGATGCATGCGATGCAGGTTGGCAAACAGAACTTATCTCTAAGTCCCTATCTCTTGTTTATGCAGTTCTAATCTTGCTCTTTCGAGTTTAGATTCTAACCTAGCTCTCTTGAGTTCCAGGTTCTTTCTTCATACTCTCTCTCGAGTAGATCTAAAGGGGTATTTGGCACAACATAATACAAGATAATTGCAAGCAATGAACTTTCTAGGTCATGTTAGCTTAGTTCTTCTCAACCCATTTGACTAGTTGAGCAACTCATGCGTACTAAGAGAGTGAACAGATATAGAAATAGGACTTCCATTATATAAATATAAAGATGAAGTACAAAATAACAATGCAAGTATAGAATAAAGAGCCTGGTAGCAATCTCTTGCATCCCAGGCTTTTACACTGTTTTTCTACTCATGCTCAAAAGATAATCTCGCTCTTGCGAGAGTCGGCCGACTCTCTGCTTCTACGCCTCAAGGTTCTCTCTCGAGTTGCCTTGAGCGATCTCCGACATCACCACTATTCTTTTGCTTCGCCTTAAAATGAAAGGAAAACTATGAACAGACTTGTGAACTTGTGGAACTGATTAACCCCTTTTCTGAAGGTTGCCCTTGGTATTTATAGAACATCCAGGGTGAAAGGTGGCTTCTCTCTTATGATTGATAGATGGGACGACTTTAATTTCTGACTGATGCGTTGAATATTTGTTACTGAAAAGCTAAATGTACTTATGGTCGTTATCGACTATCAACTTAATTCGTAATCGACTGTCATCAGCTTTCTGTCCCATCGATTAATTAGCCTTTTACCCAAATGCGCCCACTATGTTGTGCTGACTAAGTTACAGCAATCCTTCTCGAGCAAATTTTTATGAGCACAATCATCACAAAGTCTTGCAGTGAAGTTGCGCTCGACCGATGATTTCCTATGATCGCAATTCTTGCCTTGCGTTAACACATATTCTGCATAAAAACACAAAAATCAACTGTTTCTATGCGATGAACGCATGTGATCGCAATATTATGAAATTGATGCTTAATGGACACAATTTAACATGTTTTATCAACGCAATCCAACATTTTTTAAAAACTTAGCACTATGATAACGTGCATTTCTGCCATCGCAATGGTGTTAGTGGGTGTATTGATGACATTTTATAATTTTCGCATTTCTTAGCCAATTTGTATACTATCGACACAAATTTTATTTCTTTTAGCAGCAATATCTAAATAAAACAGTATAAATAACTTATATTTCTACAAGTTATTAAAGCCCAAGGTCGAACATAGGGACTAAGGAAACAGTATGCGGTGGTAATTTTAGATCTATTTGCGGTGACAAATAAAACAATGTGTTGGTTGGTATGTTGTTTGAAGTATAAATTTTATGCGGTGGAGTTGAGAAAAGAGTTAATAATATGAAAGATGCAATGAGTATGAGGGGGAACAGGTTGAGAAGGGTTTTACCTAACACTTTCTAACATTGCGTTCATGTTGTGCGATCATGCTACATACATACAACATCAAGTCATCTCTCAATGCAAATGTTATGGCTTCTAGTTTTAGAACGCATGCGATGTATGCAATGGTATCTATAGGACCTACGTTTAAGCCTCTATTCTTGTCTATGCGATGACGAATGACACAAACATACACAAGGCGACTGCATACTACCATAACCTATCTCTAGGGTGCATGCGATACATGTTGGCAAATAGAGCTTATCTCTAAGTCTCTATCTCTTGCTTATGCAGATCTAATCTTGGTCTCTCGAGTCTAGATTCTAACCTAGCTCTCTCAAGTCTTAGGTTCTTTCTTTAGACTCTCTCTCGAGTAGCTCTAAAGGGTGATGGATGCAACATAAGACAAGATGATCACATGCAATGAAGATCCTAGGTCATGTTAACTAAGTAATTCTCAACCCATTTGAAACTTTAGTTACTCATGCTTATTGTAAAGAGAGTGAACAGATGTAGAAATGCAAGTTCCATTCTATATATGAAATCAAAATACAGAATGACAATGTGAAATAAAGAGAAAGAGCCTAGTAGCAATTTCTTGCTTCCAAGGCTTTTACACTTTTCTTTTCTACTCCGCCCAAAGGATATTCTTGCTCTCGCAAGAGTCGGCCCTCTCTCTCTTTTCCATGCTCCCTGGCACTCTTTCGAGTTGACTAGGACGATCTTCCGGCGTCTTTTCCCTTTTCTCGCTTCCGCCTTCTAAGTATAAAGAAACTATAAACAAGGCTAACTATCTTTTATATGATTCGACTGGAATGAAAAACCGAACTCCTCCAATGAAGGTGTCCTTCGGTACTTATAAAGCTTCAGGGTGAAGAGCTTTTTTCTCTAAAATGATTGCAGTGATGGGATGTCATTAATTTTCTATCTGATTCGCCGAATAATTGTCACCAAAAAGATGAGTGTACTTGCTACAGTGTCGTTAACGGCTTGTCAACTTAATTCGGAATCGACCGTCGTCAGCTTTCTGTCCCATTGTGATTTATTAAGCTTTGACCTTGATGCGTCGACTCTATGCGGCCACCTTCTTGAGCAGATTTTCGCAAACGCAAACAATCACATAGCCTGGCGATAACAATCTTTTAATGCGCTCACACGTTAATTTCTTTGGATCGCAATTCCGCCTTGCGCCAACACATTTTCTGCACAAAATACATATGTTAACTGTCTTTGGATGCAATTTTATATATTTTTACCATCGCAATCCTTCATTGTTTTATAATTTTGTGCTGTAATAATGTGCATTTCTGCCCATTATCACATCCCCAAATTTAAAACAATGCTTGTTCTCAAGCATAAGCTAAAGATTTACTCTAGAAAGTCGACCGCCTTCTTCTTTCCTAGATTTATCAAGGTTGCCTTATTCAAATCTTATGTACCAAAATCTCCTTAATTCTTACTCGACTCTCTTCTTAAAATATTTCTAAAATTTAGGGACCGCAAGTTTAACCTTAAAAAATACTTTACTTTTTTCCAGAGCATCGCATGATTTATTTCATATAAAAAACTTTTTCAACTGAGGAATTTCCAAATGATTTTTATCCTTGCGTATTTTAGACATATATAAAAATGATTTTTTTCTATGACCTTGCACTGATTCGAGTGCCTAGCCTTCGTTTTGGCTTGCCCACACGTGTGTCATGCGGACATCCAACTACGAGCAAGGCGCTCTTTCTAAATCTAAACTCATGCCAATTTGGCAGCAGAGTTGTGATCATTTTATTTATGCGTTGATCACGATTCCTACCTTCGTTTTGGCTTGCCCCCATGTGTGTCATGCGGACATCCAACTACGAGTAGGATCCGATTGCAACGTTATGATTTTTTTTTTTTTTTTTGAAGAACTTAAAAATAGCAAGGTTGAAAAATGAATACCGCACCACCAAATTTAAATGCAGCAATGTCTTCATTGCTAAAAGACTGAAAGAAGTCATGCGATGCTCTTCGAAAGTTTCGGGAAAAGTCAGTTCGAAAGAAAGTTGGTAGGCCACTAACTTCTAGAAATATTTCATGAGTTGACTATCCTAAAATTAAGTTGACTCTAGCATATACTAAAAAATAGAGGCATACGTTTCATCATTGAAATCATAATTGGCAAAGAGAAATAATGCGATGACTTAATCAATGTTAAATGATTGCGCCGACTAAAGAGGATGCGATGATAAAATTATCAAAAATAAAATGCTATGCAATAGAGCAAAAATTGGAATAAACAAAGTCAAGGAGAGATACTTTGCTCTATCGCCCGCATTATTTGTGAACGCATCCTTCTTTGTGGCGAACTGCTCTCTTTGATTGTGGTGGTGGAATAAGCTAGTTGAGTCTTTCGTGTAGTTCTTCCGCAATCATTCACCACGATAGTTGCAAAGAAAACATTGAAAGGGTCAAATAAAAGACGGAGTTAGCAAAATCGTTTCCCACGATCATTCACTACGATCGCATATATATGTATATATATATATATTGTTTTCTTTAGAAATGAAAAAAGACAAATATACGATAACAAATAAAAGAATGGTAACGAAAGTTCATGAATTATTAATAAGAAAAAGGATATTCCAAAAGAATTGCATCCTTGATGAGTTTGAGTCGAATAGTAATGCAGGGACTGCTTATTTCATTCTGGGCTTTTTACATCCAAGGCGGCTTTTTCTTCTTTTCTCAGTCTTCTAGAATCTTGATTGCCTAATCAGGAGCTTTTTCCCATTGATGTTCATTACAATCTCCCCCTCGTGCACATCAATTTGAGTGCGATCGGTCGAGAGGAATGGTCATCCCAATATGATGGGCGCATCTTCATCTGCTTTATAGTCCAAAATGATAAAGTCTGCCAGTAAGATGAATTTGTCAATTGAGACTGCGACATCTTTCAACTCTCCCTGGGGATGTATTTGGGATCTGTCCACAAGCAGAAGAGTCTCCGTCGTGGGCGTGAGTTTGCCCATATTCGATCATTTGAAGATGGACAGTGGCATTATTTTTATACTCGCTCTGAGATTGCATAGTGCTTGACCACTGTAGACCCCTCCAATTGAGCAGGGTATCGTGAAGCTTCCTGGGTCGTATATTTTTGGTGCGATCATAGTATTTAACCCTTGTGTTACTGCCACTACAACGATCTTTTCTTCATCATTCTGTTTCTTTTTCAATCTTTGTGGGAATGTTGGTAGTTGTACTTCTTCTATCTCGTGTTCTAGAGGCTTGAAGGTAGACGCAACTTCTGGGTTCATCTTCTCGGGCTCTTTTGAATCATATGTCAATAGGTTCTCGGTTGTCACCACATTCAAGTTGGTCCTGATGGGCTCTTTCCTTTCTTCCGCTATCGTTTTTTCACTTAGCAAGGAGACTGCTAGGCATTGTTCATTTTCTGTACCCCCAGAGTTGTGAGGGATCTTAGTTGAGCTCGACAACGCTCCTTGTGGTTTATTTTTGAATTCGCTCGCAATCTTTCCTATCTGAATTTCAAGATTTCAGATGGACTTGCTTAATTCTAAAGCACTGATTCATTTGTCTCAATATACTGCTTCAACAAGCTCTCTAAAGATAAAGATTGCGGTGCCTGCAAACTGCTGGTTTGATTTTGTGGTTGACCGTTTGTTTGCAGGAAAAATCCTGGTGGCCCTTCCTTTTGTGCCATAGGTTGATAGCTTTGTTGTTGATTTTTCCATGCAAAATTGGGGTGGTTTCTCCACCCGAAGTTATACATATCGAAGTAAGGGTTAGTCTTTATAAAGCATACTGACTGCGGATTCCTTTGGCATTCTCCAATCGAATGTGCTTCTCCACAGGTGACACAACTCGTGGTTGTTTGAGCGATTGCGTTGACTTACCCTTTATGCATTCTCGTGCTATTGATTGCAATGCCTTGTATCAAACTCATCATCTCAATCATTTAGTTCTATAGGGATGTGATGGCCCCGTTGTTTGCGTTACTGTTCTTAATTCTCAATCTTTGATCGCTTTCCCTCCAATCTTCAAGATTTTTGGAAATGCGATCAAGTATATTTTTCGCCTCATCATATGTCTTGTGAGCAGACCACCAGCTGCTGTCACATTGGCAGCTATCTACGATGCATGGTTCAGTCCGTGGTAGAAAATTTCTATCTGTAAGCAATCTGGTAAGCAGTTATGTGGGCAATCTCTTACCAGCCTCTTCTCGCCCAGGCGTCACTAAGTGATTCGTCAATATCCTGTTCAAAATTTGTGATCAGCTTTCTTCTTCTGGCATTCTCCGTCGGAGAGAAGTACTTCTTCATGAACTTCTCAACTACTTGTTTCCATGATGTAATCTCCCCTGGTTAAAGAGAATAAGCCCATTTTCGTGCCTGGTCACACAATGAAAATGGAAACAATGTTAATCGAACCTCCTCAGCAGAGATGTTTGGGAACACAAACGTGTTGCAGATCTCAATGAAACTCCGGAGGTGGGCGTGCAGATCCTTGCCGCGCCTACTGCCAAACAGTTCGGCAGTTTGAATCATCTGCAGCATCAACGGTTTCTTTTTTAATCTTGATCCATCAAGAGCTAGCCACATGATTCCTAGTGAGAAATCATAGAGGTTGGGCGACGCATAGTCCCGAATAGGCCTATTGCGGTTGTTCGCCAATCAGATGGGATTCGCCATGATGTTATTTGCATTTGGTGCTTCATTTTATGGTTCTTTCGCCATGTTTGGATCTTTCTCTTGTTGATGTTTTTGGCGGCTGTCTCTTCTTCTTCTTTAGAAAGTTCTCTCAATCTCTGGGTCTTAAATGGGCTCAGCATTTTTTCCTTCACTCATACAATGCCCACTTCTTCCCTTATCTAAGGAGAAGCAGTGCATAGAGACGGAGGGTCTGCAAAGAAAATAAAAAAGTTATCGTTAGCACAATGTATGGCCGTAGTCCTCGAAAACGGCGTAAAAAAACTTGATGCATTGTGTTAATGCGATAAAATAATGGTGTAGAATGCAATGGTGAAATATGCGTTGTGCATGCAAGTTTTCGCAGCAAGATCCAAGTATAAATCTTACTGAATTGCCTGGTAAACCCAGGGTCGAACACAGGGATTAAGGAAACAATATGCGATGGTAATTTTAGATCTCTTTGCGGTGACAAATAAAACAATGTGTTGGTTGGTATTTTGTTTGAAGTATAAAGTTTATGCGGTGGAGTTGAGAAAAGAGTTAATAATACGAAAGATGCGACGAGTATGCGGGGGAACGGGTTGAGAAGGATTTTACCTAACACTTCTTAACATTGCGTTCATTTTATGCGATCATACTACATACATATAACAGCAAGTCATCTCTGAATGCAAATGTTATGGTTTCTAGTTTTAGAATGCATGCGATGGTGTCTATAGAACCTACGTTTAAGCCTTTATTCTTGACTATGCGATGACGAATGACACACACATACACAGAGCGACCACATACTACCATAACCTATCTCTAGGGTGCATGCGATGTATGTTGGCAAACAAAGCTTATCTCTAAATCTCTATCTCTTGCTTATGCAGATCTAATCTTGCTCTCCTTAGTCTAGATTTTAACCTAGCTCTCTCAAGTCTTAGGTTCTTTCTTTAGACTCTCTCTCAAGTAGCTCTAAAGGGTGATGGACGCAACATAAAACAAGATGATCGCATGCAATGAATATCGTAGGTCATGTTAGCTAAGTACTTCTCAACCCATTCGAAAGTTTAGTTACTTATGTGTATTGTAAAGAGAGTGAACAGATGTAGAAATGCAAGATCCATGCTATATATGAAATCAAAATACAGAATGACAATGTAAAATAAAGAGAAAGAGCCTGGTAACAATTTCTTGCTTCCCAAGGCTTTTACACTATTCTTTTCCACTCTGCCCAAAAGATATTCTTGCCCTCGAAAGAGTCGGTCCTCTCTCTATTTTCCACGATCCTTGGCATTCTCTCGAGCTGACAAGGACGATCTTCCAGCTTCTTTTCCCTTTTTTCGCTTCCGCCTTCTAAGTATAAGGAACTATAAACAAGGCTAACTATCTTCTATATGGCTCAGTTGGAATGAAAAACCGAACTCCTTCAATGAAGGTGGCCTTCAATATTTATAGAGCTTTAGGGTGAAGAGCTTTTTCTTTCAAATGATTGAACTGATGGGATTTCATTATTCTTTGTCTGATGCGCCAAATAATTGTCAACGAAAAGTTAAGTGTACTTGCTATAGTGTCGTTAACGGCTTGTCAACTTAATTCGGAATCGACCGTCATCAGCTTTCTGTCCCATCATGATTTATTAAGCTTTCACCTTGTGCACCGGCTCTATGCGGCCATCTTCTTGAGCAGATTTTCGTGAACGCAAACGGTCACATAGTCTTGCGGTCGCAATCTCTTAATGCGCTCGCAGGTTAATTTTTGGATCACAATTCCGCCTTGCGCCAACGCATTTTCTGCACAAAATACATAAGTTAACTGTTTTTAATGCGATGGACGCATGCGATCACAGTGTTATAAACTTAATGCTTTTGGACGCAATTTTATATATTTTTACCATCGTAATCCTTTATTATTTTATAACTTTGTGCTATAATAACGTGCATTTCTGCCCGTTATCACCTATACAATGAGTTTGCATCAGATCAGACCAAGAAATAAGTCACTCTTACTTTATAAACATTGTTTACTGTTTAAGACTGACTATTTCGTTAATCCTAAACTAACTATCAAATCCTGTTTATTCGGGATTATCCTTAGATTTGCATAGGTGAGGGTTGGCTCAACAGCGCCGACTTAATAAGCCTATCATTTCAGAGACAAGACCGGGTAGGTAGTTGGGTGAAGGAGTAATATAACATGCACCGGAACAAATCAGAATCAATAAGCACGCTAACTAATTTTAATTTGAGTTTTAAACATGCTATTCAAGTGAAATTCATAGAGGGTTTGAAGCAAACACTACCTTTGAAGACTTAGTCCACGAATTCAGCAGTAATATTCAAAGATTTAGCTTGAAACTTCAACAAGACTACCATCAAGATCTTCTCTACAAACACTAAAATCAAGCTGAATTTGGGATGACTTTTGATGGTTTGAGAGGGTTTTCAATTATGTAGCAGTTAAGTAGAAAAATCTCTGATTTTTCTCTCAATCAAGCTGCATGGAGGTCTGATTTATGCACACAAACCATGCATAAAAGTATGGCTACATGGAGAGCAACTCTTGCTTGGAGAATTAATGAGAATTTGAATAGAATTTAATGATTAACCATGAAAAAGTTGGAAAAATCCACTATCTTTTTATTTTAAAATCAATTTTTTCAAAATTGATTTGAATTTTGATTTTTGATTTTAAATAAGACTATTTTATTTAAAATTAGTTTTATAAATTAATTCCAAATTAATTCATTTTTATAGAACTAATTTTATTTTAATTCAACCTTTTTTATTAAAATAATATTAATTTAATATCTTAATGTTAAATCAATAAAACATCAATTTCACCAATATGACTCAATTTAATATTTAAATCATAATTTAAATATTAATTGATTCTCCAATTTCGTTTGATTTCATCTAAACTAAACGTTTCTAATTGTATCAAATACAATAACTTGAAAACCCTAATAATTGAATTTGAACATTTCAAATCCATAACCCTAATTCCAAAATTCATCCAATTAATACTCAATTTTCTATTCTAGTTTATGAGCCAGTAAAGGGACCTAGTGGACCTACAAATCATGAGCTCCAATGATTTGTAATTAATCTGTTAAACTCTTTAAACTGAATTAATTACTAGATTAATTACTATTCATTAACTATCAAGGCACATCATTATAGCTCGATAGTTGCACTTTCTTCACTGTAGATATATTTTTGTCCATTTCAACCATAATCAGTAAGTCGATCCTTCACAGGTCATTCGTATTTACAACTGGGTCAAAATTACAGTTTTACCCTTCTAAATACATTTTACACCTTAAGCTCCCATTGACCCTCTATTGAACAACTTATTTGTAGTACCTTTTATAAATCATATCCCTTTCTACCAAGAGAGGGTAGGGCCTCGTTGTTTCAGACTAGGCATCAATACTTAAGAAAACAACCTATCTGCTATCCTTGAGTCAGGTAGGTGTGAATTCCATCTTGCATAGCTATGTCCCAAACTATCTACCTGGCCTTATCCCCAAAATGGAAGGCTTGTTGAGCAGTACAATTGGACTACTCTTACCTTTGCAGATCAAAGAATAATCCCATAATAAACAAAAGTTCATAGTTAGCTCAGAATTAAGACCATGCTATCCTGGGTCATTTTAGTTTGAAATAGTCAGTTTTAACCGTAAATGGTCGTTATAAAGAAAAGTGACTATTTCGAGGTCCAGTCTTATGCAAACTCCTTGCATAGGATGCTCTCATTCGCATGTCTCTACATGAATGATTTATGGATCACATCATTTCTATCTTTATACAAAGTGAGCCACATCCAATAGTGTTACCAGGATGAAATACCCAACTTCATCCATATACTTATAGACCATTTAGGCTATATACTATAACTTGATCCTATTTATGTCATCACATAATGTTAGTATTCATACTATAACCATCGATTCGTTTATTGGATTTTCATTATAAATATCAATAGCTTTATTGAATAAAATACTTAATAATATTTTATTGATAAATAGAATGTTTAATACAAAATTTCTAGCACATTCCCAACAATCTCCCACTTGGACTAAAACTCTAGTGAGAATAAATATATACAATACAATGTTGAGAAACATAGAGGAAAATACAATAAACTAGGGCATCTCTAATACCATAGACATTTTCCCACTTGCCTTAGATTATGTCGCTCGGAGTCTTAGTCCAACCAGGTGGCCCTCGAACACTTTAGTTGAGAGGGCCTTCGTAAATGGATCAGCAAGGTTGTCTTAAGAGGTTATCTTCATGATGATCACGTCTCCTCAGTGTACTATCTCTCTGATGAGATAGTACTTTCTCTCAATATGTTTTCCGCGTTTGTGACTCCTTGGTTCTTTTGAGTTGGCAACAACACCACTATTGTCACAATACAGTATGATGAGTAGGTGCATATCTGAAACTACTTCCAAGTCAGCCAAGAATTTTAGTAGCCATACTGCTTCTTTAGCCGCTTCACATGCAACTACGTATTCTGCTTCCATTGTGGAGTCAGCGATACAACTCTGTTTAATGCTTCTTCAAACTATAGCTCCTCCATTGAGAGTAAAAATTGATCCTGAAGTAGATTTCCTTGAATCTAAGTCAGTCTGGAAACCAGAATCAGTGTATCCAGTAAGGATCAAATCCTAGACCATACACAAGCATATAGTCATTCGTTTTCCTTAGATACTTGAGGATGTTTTTTACAGCAGTCAAATTACAATGTCATAGATTGGATTGGAACCTGCTGACGATGGCAACTATGAAGCATATGTCAGGACGTGTACATAACATTGGATACATCAAACTCCCAACCATAGATGCATAAGGAATTCTTTTCATTTCCTCAACGTCTTGAGGCATCTTACGACACTATTCCTTTGACAAATGAATTTCATGTCTAAAAGACAACATACCTTTTTTGGAATTTTACATATTATATCTTGACAACATCTTATCAATATAAGATACTTGAGATAATGCTATGGTTCTATTCTTTGATTTTGAAAAATTTGTATCCCTAGAACATATTGAGCATCACCCAAATCTTTCATTTGGAATTGTGTTGCTAACCATCTCTTTACATTAGCAAGGAAGCTTGTCGCATTCTCAATGAGCAAGATATCATCAACATAAAGTACTAAGCTTACCATCTCTTTACGTTAGCAAGGAAGCTTGCCACATTCCCAATGAGCAAGATATCATCAACATAAAGTACTAAGAATGTTACAGTCTTGTTGATTATTTCCTTGTAAACACAAGGTTCATCAACATTTTGTTCAAAGTCATAGGATTTGATCGCAGTAAAAAATCTTATATCCCAGGATCTTGAAGCTTGCGTTAACCCATAAATGGATCGTTTAAGCTTACAGACTTTATGTTCTTGTCCTTATTCGATGAACCCTTCTGGTTGAGACAAAAAAATACTTTCATCAAGATGGTCATTCAGAAAAGCTGTCTTGACATCCATTTTCCATATTTCATAGTCATAATATGTGGTAATGGATAGAAGTATTCTTATAGATTGTATCATGGCAACAAGTGAAAATGTTTCTTCATAATCAACCCCTTCTCTTTGGGTAAAATCTTTTGCCACGAATCTAGTTTTGTAGGTTTGCACCTTGCCAGTTTGGTCTTGTTTACTTTTGTAGATCCATTTGTAACCTATAGGTTTGACTCAATGTGGTTGATCTACATGTTCCCAGAAAAAATTGAAGTACATCGACTCCATTTCAACGTCCATGGCTTTTATCCACTATTCCCTATCAATATCTTCCATTGCCTTTTTAAAAGTTAATGGATCCTCTAAACCATCATCTTGTATGATGTTTTGAGTTTCAGTTAAACCCATATAGCATTCAGGTTGCTGAATAACCCTCCCACTACGTCGAGGCACACTCAACACTTGAGAAGGACGTGACATGGCAACAACGGTTGTTGATGGACCAGATTGATCAACAACTCTTATTGATTTTTCTATAGAATCTTTGGTCATTCCTTGTAATATTAGTTTACTGCGAGGTTGATGATTTTTAACCTGATCTTCTTCCAAGAATGTAGCATTTGTCGAGACAAACACTTTGTCTTCTTGGGGATCATAGGTTTTTTTAGGGTATCCTACAAAGAGGCATAAACAAAATTTGAGAGTTTATTATATTTAAATATTAAATTATATTAATAGGATTCATGTATTAAAAGTAGGCATGTGATTAATTTGATGTTTTATTTTAAATTATTTAATTAATTAAAAATCAATTTAATGTCCATTTTAGATTCAATTTAAGAAATTGGATATTTTGATTTAGATTTGATTAATTGAGAATTAATTATAGAATTAATTAAAACAAAGAACTTGGAAACTTGGAAATTGAAAATTTAGTGAGTTTTTCCCACTTTTCTCAAGCTTGAGGCATTTCTCAAGAAAATTGACACAAATCCCACTTGGATTATTCAACTAGCTGCTGGCATTCATGGCTGATGAAGCGCTTGCATGCTGATGGTAATTAAAACCTCCTTAATGGTGAAGAAGAAATAGGTTCTAAAGCTAAATAAAAGAATTTTCTGAAGTTCATCCTTCTTCCTCACAAAACCCACATTTTCTAACTTCACAAATTCACTTAAATTCAAGGGTGAGAATAGTAGAGAAGATTTCTTGTGGTTCACTAACAATTTGGCACTGAATTAACGTGAAGAGCAGCTTGGATTCAAGAGAACTCATCAAAGTTATATAATCAGAAACCCTCTTATATTTTTCTTGCAAAAACATGCTTTTAGAACTCAAATTAAATGTAATTAGAGTGCTTATTGATTCTGTTTGCTTCCATTGCATGCTTGTGTATCCCATCAATTGGTATCAAATAGTGATTTAAGCACTCAATTAATGTTAATTTAAGTTTTGGTGGGTGAATTTCTGAAATTGCATGTTTATGGACTGATATGGATGTTTTTCAGCTTTGGCATTAGATTTCTCTTTGATTTCCAGTTAAATTTGTTATTGGCTCTTGTTTGATGAGCTTAAATATGTGCTCTAGAGTCTATAGTTTATTTGGAGTCATTGGAGTCCGAATTAGGTTGTAATTTGGTGTTTAAAGAAAGCGAGGTCGCGGAGCATATTCTGGAGAATAACTTTCTGTCCAAGCAGCGTTGCAACGCTGCTCATAGTGCTAAATGAGTTTGAGCCAATCGGACGATTGAACAAGCGAGTTTTTCAACCAAGCATCGAGTGTCGAGCATCGTGCAATGAGTTGGACCAGACGAGCAGCAAGGATTGATTACTGAATCAGTTTGCTAAGCGAGGACGAACGAGGAAGACTGGTTTGACCAATTTTCTTCAGTTTCGGGCTGGACCCAATCCAGTTCGATTCAACCATCTTTGGACTAGTTCCACCCATTTTGATGCCTTGGAGGTCCGGTTTGGGTCGATTCGAGTAGTTATACACTAATTTGAAGTTGTTTTTGGAACATTTTTGTAATAATTTAGTTATTATGCTTGCTTAAAATGCCAAATTTGAACCATATCAGTATTATTTAAATAATTATGCATGTGATATATGTTGTATTTAAATTTAAACATATTTGTGCATATCGTATGCTATTTAGATTTAAAATCCCACCATATGAAGCATATTACATGCATTATATATGTTATAAATTGTTATAATGTATAGAATGCATGTCTAGGTTTCAGTTATTTGATATAATTGTTATATTAAATTGGAATGCCTTGATGTATATTGTGGATATAATAGCATGTCTAATTTTTATAAGTTGTTATAAAATTGAATTAGACATTAAAATCCATAACAAAGATAAGCTGCATGCTCATGTAAGTTAATCACCCGTTTTAATAATTTTAAATAGGTCAACATCTTGTAAAACGTGGTTACAAACTCAACCGGTATATAATCTTGTCTAAGGTTGGAGGTACTTAAGTTGATGGTCTACGGAACGCCTCCTACCTTAGGATTATGACTGTATAATTAAGCATTGTTAACCAGTTTTATAAGCACATGTGAGCGGTGTGAGGTAATAAAATGATTTATAACCTAGACATCGTAAGTTTAAATCCATTTATAAATGTTATACTTGGATAAACCACATATATTTAGGGTTGTTTAATTAGCCAAAATGAACCTAGGTTTAAATATGCCCAATTTGATAGTAGAATACTTCAGTGGGAGTTTAATAACTTATATGATAATGTTAATAGAACACTTCAGTGGGAGATTAATAACATATACGATACATTATTTCTGGCTCTCACGTCCCTAATAGTTCACAATCAAGATTTAAGTGGTACTTCATGTCATCTTGGGAGTGACCTCCATTCAGAAAGTATTTGCATAAATCAAGATTTAGGTGAATAAGGGAAATTCGTTCAAATAAAAATAAAGTATATGATACATTGATTTCAACATTCACGTCCCCACAAAATTCACACCGTGAGATTCATATGACACTTCGTGTCACCCTGGGAATGACCTCCATTTGGAAAGTGTTTGTATTAGTCAAGAGCAAGTTGAATGTGGGAAGTAGTTCATAGTAAGTGGGTGAAGGATATGTGGTCGACATCTTTGGTCTAAAAACGGAGGGTTACACTTACAGAATTACTAAAGAGTTAGTAATTTATGACCGAAAATGGTAACTAAACAACTATAGTGTCAACTCGGAATTCCATTTTCTCTTTTAAGCAAGAAATACAAGAGATTAACTAAGTATGAGTTAGATCCTAATTTAAAGAATAGAAAATTTCTAGTGATTAACAGGATTTGTTAAATAACTTTGGAAATAAGCCATAACTAGTGAAATTTGGCTAAGGAAGCCAAGGAGAAAAATGAATAAGTGTTGGACAATGCGTTGGTGTGGTGCCATGCGTTGGCCATGAAGTATTGAGAGGTTACTTGAGCATTGAGAGAGGCTGAAGTATGGCCAATAACAATGCATACGACAGCCAATGCCTTGAGAGGTTAGAACAACACATGTGGTGCGATGGACATAATGGATGCAGCAGCCTTGTTACGCGATGGATACGGCTGCCTTGCTACGTAAGAGTATGCGGTCGATGGTTTGCAGCTGAAAGAATGCATTGGTAACATGTGGCGATGAATGGCATTCGGTGATAGAGGCACGCGGCAATGGAGGCATGCGGCGACGGAGGATGCAGTGATAGAGGCATGCGGCGATGGAGGCATGTAGTGATGGAGGATGCAGCGATGGAGGCATGCGACGATGGAGGATGCGGCAATGGAAGCATGCGGCGATGGAGGCACACAGCACGGCAGTGCTACGCGATGGCATGTGATGATGCCTATGCGAAGGCATGCGGTGAGAGGGTATGTGATGATGCTACGCGGCATGCGGTGCAAAGGCATGCAGTGCGAGGGCATGTGACGGTGCTACACATGTGGCGATGCGAAGGTGTGCGGCCAAAGGTATGCGTCGATGGTATACAGCTGCATTATGCGTTGGTATCACACAGTGATGCTATGCGTCGGTGCTATGCAGCAATGCTATGCATCGATGCTATGCGGCCACATTATGCGTTGGTTGTATGCGGCAACAACGTTAGGCGATGAACTATGCGGTAGTAAGACGAGCTAGGATAAATGCATGCGACATTTAATGTGTCCGGACATAGGAATGTCGCGGCAATTTGATGGGCGCATTTGTGGCTAGATGATCGCATATGAAGTGGGAAAAACGCATATGAGGGTGGATGGATGCACATAAGGATGTCATCCAGACATGTGGCTTGCTAGGAAGGAGTCTTAGGCCTTAAGTAAATGAGGTGGGTGCATGAGCAGACATGTAAAGTTAAGCCTTATGTGCTGGCTATGGAGGAGGAGGACACTTAAGATTGCGTTGATGTGAGGGATGCGTTGATAGTGTAGGGTGAAGACACATCAAGCAGGAGATGGAAGAGGCTGGGAGATGGCAGAAGATAGGGAAAACACTTGGATGTGATGAAGGGAAGAGGTGTCGGGTAGAGAAGAAGGGTTGAACGCCTATAAAAAGGGGAGAATGTCTCACTTCAACCCACACATCAGTTAAGTACATAAAAACCACAAAGAAAGGAAAAAATAAGAGATACTTGAAGGAGGGCAGGCAGTGTTCGGGCAGAGGTACAAGCAAAGGTGTCGAAGGGAACAGGGTTGTACGGACAGATGCATAGGATAACTTCAAACAAGAAGCTTTTCCAAACTACTCGTGCAAATCAGGTGATTTTTGAACCAAAAGTTTCTAAATTAAGTTTAGTTTCATTGTGAGGGCTGCCTTAATGCAATTCTAAGTCTAAGGCTATCAAATTCAAGGAAAACCGAGAGGTGCTCACCAGTGAGGAGACAGTTGGGTCAGGAGCAATAAATTTGAGACTCAGAACTTTTGCCATGGAATTTCAATGAAAAACTTTAAGGTATTATAGTTAAGACATTTTCACACATTTTTTAAGAAGGGAATTTCTTGAGATAAGGCTCGAAAGCATGAGTAATCTAAGCTTAAAGTTAAACCTAAAATAGGGTCCAGCGGAGGAACAAGGGAAACCGGGTGAACTAGGAAGAAAGATCTCAACAGATCACTGTGAGTGGTTTCTTCTTTTGCTCTTTTAAAGCATATTGTGAATTAATATGTTGTAGTTTATGCTATGAGATGTGTATGCCGTTGGGATGGTCAAGGGGTCTGTGGACCTCAAGCCTGAGCCCAAAATAAATCCTTACAGGATAGCCAGGGGACCGAGGAGTCTAGTTCCTAAGCCTGTGGGACAGAAAAACCTTGAATGGAATGGTCAGAGGGCTGATGGGCCTAGCTTCTGAGCCCATGAGAGGGAAAACTATGTGCACATAGGTTGATATTTTTAGTTATGAAATGTTAACCATCTACCGTGTCTGTAGGTGTGTTTGTGAAAGCTTCATGGAATGGTGGAGGTTCACGTGGGAACCTCGTGATAATGTTTGTAAAAGACTTGTATTTGTTTTACCACTCACTAAGCTTTGTAAAGCTCATGGTTTGTCTCTGTGTTTCTCTTGCAAGTAGCTGACGAGTCCAGGTTGCGGTGTTGGTTAAGGTCTTCCACAAGTCTAGAAATAGTATTAAATGAGATTGGTTGTCGGGATAATGTCTTTCATGTAAATGTAACTTGAGTTTGTAAACTAGTTTTTAATTAAAGCATGTAATATTTTTCCGCTGTTGTTATAAGTAAGGTTATTAAAAGGAAACTACTAGGTTAACCAAAGTAGCATAAGTTAATATCATGCCTCTCCTCGGGCTCAGGAGTGTGGGCTCGAGGCGGGGTGTGACATATAGGAATAAGAGTTATTCTGGAGATAGTTTTTGGTCAAAATTGTTTTCCTTTAGTGAAGGAGTATTTGACTACCCCTCGGTAGTACTTATTCTAACTCACTATAGTATCGTTGCAAATAAATAATGGTTATGGGTACATTATTGCTTGTTTTGCTAAAACTTGATTTTGGATTTATACGCAATTTTACTAAATTAGAATTTGCTAAAAATTTCAGCATGTCGAATTCTTCTAGAATACTCGCTTCCGATTTAGTTAATGGTAAACTCGAATCAACGTACAATTACTAGCAGTTGATGGTTCTAAAAAAGTTTTAATAAAGGATTATCCTCTATCTACCGATTCATCTAATGTTTTGAACAGTGTAGATGAGAATGTAAAATTGTTAGGTTTCTTTCGAAAATGACGATGTGTCCATTACTTCAAAGAACATCAAAATTTGTTCTACAAAATTAGAAAATAACTTGTATTTGTTAAAACTGATTGAGGTAAAGGTCGTTTTGAACATAGAGATGTTTAAAACAGTTGAAACTCGTAATGAGAAGAGGAAAGTCTCTCCAAATACCTATCTTTATCACTTTAGACTAGGTCACATAAATCTTAACAGGATTGTGAGATTGGTTAGAAACGATCATTTAAATAAGTTAGAAGACAGTTCATTACCACCATGTGAATCCTATCTTGAGGGTAAAAGTATTAAAAGATCTTTTTCTAGAAAAGGTTTTAGAGCCAAAGAACCCTTAAAGCTGGTACATTCAGACCTTTGTGGTCCAATTAATGTTAGAGCTAGAGGAGGGTAAGAATATTTCATCAGCTCTATTGATGACTATTCAAGGTATGGGCATATTTACCTAATTCATCAAAAGTCTGAAACATTTGAAAAGTTCAAAGAATATAAGGCTAAGGTTGAGAATCAATTAGATAAAAAGCTTAAAACACTTTGATCAGATCGAGGTGGTGAGTATATGGACATGGAATTCCAAAACTATTTGATAGTGAAAGGAAACTCAACATGAGGAGTTCCTTGAGCAGAAGCGAATCATCCAAATTTCCTTTTCGATTGAAGTATAAATTTACAGTACAACAAACAGATTATGCAATCGAAGTAAATTACAACATTCTATTTAAATAAAATAAATAGTTCAAGGGAAATTACCTTCAAAGAATACTTCTTCTCGTATCCCTCGAACGGTCACGAACTCTTCGATCAAACAGCAATAAGAACATGAAGACCTTCAAGTGAATTACAAACCGAATGGAAGAGAACACTGCCACTCGAATCCTCAGTATGCTTAGGGTGAGAACCCAAAAGTGGTGGGCTCTCACTATTTTGGTTAAGAGGATATTTGTGAGTTTGGAGGAAGACGATCAAAGAAGAAGCACTATCGTATAGCAAGCTTCTCGATCGTTTAGGCTATCGCATAGACAAAGAGAGCCTATCGTATATGCTCTGAGTTTTTCGTGTAGACTATCGTATAGTCTCTCTTTCCGTTCTTGTTGTAATTTGTTTTCTTTGAAATCTTAGTCTTAGAAGTAAAAAATGAAAGACACTTTTTCATTTTATTCCAATTGCCATAAAATTTCCATAACCACCCACTAAGGTAGTTTTTGAGAAAAAAGGGATTATTGTTCAAAATAATAAATAATCAACTTATCATATTATATTTATAACCTATAGTTTTAATATTGCATCACATACAATATAAACTATCTTTTTCTCTATTTTATGGCATTTAATATAAATCATATTTATATTAAATTAACAACTATTTGAATCTCATTCAAATATTTATTCCTCCAATTAATGTATCAAATACATTATATCATATATTATTGAATTAATTTAATTACATCATATATAATTAAATTCCCTCGTGAACAATTCAAATTATCCCAAAAACTGATTCTCAACATAATCCCTTTGAGCTACCAAGGGGACCTTATGGACCTGTAGCTTGAAGCTCTAACAATAGGTGAATAATTAATTAAACTCCTTAATTACATTATCCAACATCTGTTAACTGTCGGGCACTCAACTAAAGACCGACAGTTTTACTATTCAAACTACAGATATATTTTTGTGTCCATTGGATAAAACCAATCAACAGTGCGATGACCATTCACAAATTGCACGTAAGTATAGCTGGCCCAAATTCATTTTGCCCCTGTAGTTACATCTAACTCCTTAAGTACCATTGATTTCTCTAATGAACAATAAGTCATAGTCCCACTATGACTAAGTCCTCTCTTGCCAAGAGAGGGCGTGGCCACTATGTTAAAGACCCAGAATCAGCCCTTAACGAAGAATTTATCTAATTACCTCTATATTAGGGAAGGAGTTAATTCCATCTTGTGTAGCTGAGTTCCCAGCTTCTCAATCATACGAATCCCCAAAATGGTAGGCTTGTTGAGTCGGCCATCTGGCCACTCTCACCTATATAAGTCAAAGATTCGCCTTCATGAGCAGGAGTTCACAACTCACTCAGGATTCAGGTCATGTCATCTATGGTAATCCTACTAAAATGAAAGTCTCTAATCAATGGTGTTATATAAAGAGACTTGTTATTTCGTGGTTCGATCTTATACGAACTCTTTGTATAGGATACTTCCACTCGCATATCTCCAAATGAATGATCAGGATCAAATCATTTGTAGCACTTTACAGCATTTGTAACACCTATAAAGTGGGCCGTATCCATAGTGTCATCAGGATAAGTTACCCAAACTTATCCATCTACTACAGACCATGTGAAACCCGGTTTTCCATTTTCCCTACTTAAGCAAGAAATAAAAGGGATTAACTAAGTATAAGTTAAATCCTATGTTAAAGAGGATGAAAATTCTAAGTGTTTAAATAGATTGTTTAGTAGCTTTGAAATAAGCCTTAACTAGTGAAAATTGGGTTAAGTATGAATCCAAAAAGAACTATGCATTGGAAGCCAAGAAAGAAATGCCTAAGTATTTGACAATGTGTTGGCCTTGTGTTAAAGCGTTAGTGTTGTGCCATGCATTGGCCATGAACATTTGAGAAGTTATTTGGGCGTTAAAAGAGGCTAAAGTGTGGCTGAGAGGAAAGGCTATGCGGGGACAAGCATGTAGCAGCCAATGTCTTGAGAGTTAGACAAGCATGTGGTAGCCTCAAGTTTCGCGGACATGGGCGCTGAGCTTTGGAGTTACGCGCGCTGGTTGATCGTGTAGTAAATAAGCAGTGCTACACAATGTGGTAGATGATCATGTAGCAAATGTGCAGCGCTACACGATGGAGTATGCGATCGTATAATAAGTGAGTGGCGCTACACAATGAGGTAGGCGGTCATGTAGGTGGGCACTGGACGATCGTATGGAAAATGCATGGGGCTAAGTGATGCGGTAGGCGATTGTGTGGAATGGTGAGGGCTAAACGATAGCACTATACGACGATGCGCTAGGCGATAACGATGATGCGGTAGACGATAGCCATGAGCGCAGGCGCTATGCGATGGTCTTATACGGCGGCCTTGCTAAAAGATGAGTAAGGCGATGAGATAAGCCATGAGCACAAGTGCTATGCGATGGTGCTATGCGGCGGCCTTGCTAAACGATGAGCTAGGCGATGAGAAAGCCATGGTGAACGCATGGTGGAATGTCTTTGCGTTGCTATGGCTGGTGGTACATAAGGCTTTTGAGGTTAGTTGCATTGGTCTTGAATAAGAGACAAAGGACGTTGACAAGAAATTAAGACATACATGTGATGGTCATGAGGGATGCGTTAGCAAGAGGCTAGGCGATGGTAAGTTATACCATGAGGCGTTAAGTTGAGACTTAGCTTGACTCAAGGGTTGACATGCGTTGGAGATGTGCTATATGCGTTGGACATCCAAGGGTAGGTGGGCGCATAGGACAAGGCTAATACTATGCGTTGGCATTGAATGCATGGTGTGAACTATGTGACCTGCTATATGCGTTGGACATCCGAGGGCATGTAGGCACATAGAACAAGGCAAATAATATGCGTTGGAAAAGGTTGGTCAAAATCCTAGTTGAACGCATAGGGATAAAGTAAGCCATGCAGGAGAGAGCATGCGGCCAAGGATGAGCCTTGTGAGCATCTAAGCATATACGACCAAGTCGCATCAACAAGATGCATGAAATGAGGTTGCGTTAATTGGACAGGGCATAATCGAGGTCGCATATGGGGCAAGGTACTAAGCGGCAATGGCTTGAAGGGTGTTATGTTGACGTTAAAAAGACACCTCAAGGGCGAAAAGATGGGTTGGACGCATATAAAGTTGGATGGACGCATATGAAGGATGGACACATATGAAGTTGGATGGATACATATGAAGTTAGATGGATGCATTTGTGGTTAGATGGACGCATTTGTGGTTGGATGAACGCATTTGCCAAGATAGCTTGTGATCATGAGAGTGTGGAATGCGCCGATGGTGATGCTAAATCATCCAGACATATGGCTGATGGAACACGAGACATGCGTAGTGAAATAAGGATCTAATTACACTCTAATTTCTTTTAATTAAAAGGAAAATAGCATGCAACCCTACTTAATTAATTAGGCGTTTATGAAGAAATTACCTTTGAAGCTCTCGAAATGTTTTAATCTCCACCCGAACACGAACGGACCACCACTAGAGTTGACCTACTATCCTCTGGACTCAGAACCGGATTGTAGGACCCGGTGGATGAAGAAAACGACAGATAAAGAGATGGAAAAGAAGATGGAATTTATGGTTAGGTTTGGGTTTTGAATTTGCTCCAAAGTAGTGATTTTTCTAGCCCAAATTTAGAAAACCATTTTGGAAAAATGGCAAAAAAAAAAATTTCATCCAAATTGAAAGTCCAATTTATAGAAAAAAACCATGCAACAATTGCATGAAACAAATTCATAGAAACGCAACACCTAGAATCCACTATCTAAATGGGCTTAATGTTTCCACTATAAGCCAATACCTAGCCCATTTCCATTATTTCCGAGCTTCCGAATATGAACGTATTCATATTCTTGATATTTAAATCACATTTAAATATTAAAGCTGTATCTTTAAACTGAAAAACCGACCACTATATCACATATACTTGTCGGTTTTTCTCTCTTCATCTAATTCGAACAATTCGAATTATTCTATCATACTATTCTATGTTTATTCCATATGAGCTAGTAGGGGAACCTAATAGACCTATAGATCATGGGCTCCAACGATCCGAGATTAGCTGGCTATTCTCTAGACGGAGCTAATCAACATTCGTTAACTCACGGGTCATTTCACTATAGTCACATAGTTGCACTCCCCTCACTATAGATATATTTGTGTCCATATGATATAACCATGATTAGTAAGCTAATCCTTCGCAGGTTGTTCGTAATCTCGGCTGGGTCATAAAAACTGTTTTACCCCAAGACTACATCTTGTTCCTTAAGTTCCACTGATCCTCTAATGAACAATTGGTTTAAGGTCCAACCTATAAACCGAACCCCTCTCGGGCCAAGGAGAGGGTAGGGCCCCTCTTTCAAGACTTGGATTCAGTACTAAAGGGAACAACCTATCTACTATCTCTATAACGGGTAGGAGTGAATTCCGTCTTGCACCATATGTTCCCAGCTATCCACCTGGTCTTACCCCTGAATTGGAAAGCTTATTGGGCTAGCGATATTGAGCTGCGCTCACCTATGCAGATCTAAGGATACTGCCGAGTAAACAGGAGTTCAGAGTTAGCTCAGGATTAAGATTAAGTTACCTAGGTCATCAATTAACGAAATAGTCAGTTTTATACATAAAACGACATTTAGAACATAAAAAAGTGACTATTTCATGGTTCAGTCTTATGTAAACTCTTTACATAGGATGCCTCCACTTTCATGTTTCCACATGAGCGATTTAGGATCACATCGTTTGTACTAAACACAAAATGGGCCGCATCCATAGTGTCCAGAGAATAATGCGCCCAACCTTATCCCTATACTATAGACCATTTTAGGCTATATACTCAAACTTGATCCACATTTATGTCACGACATAAAGTTCAAACTACATTAAATAGCCTCAAGACCTTAGTTTATTGGAGTCAAGATTACAATTTCAATAACAATTTTATCCGAAAAAAAAAAAACAAAATATATTTATTAATTTACAACTACGAGTTTTAGGACATAAAATCCAACTCCCACTTGGACTAAAACTCCGAGTGGAGTATCACAATGTTGAATTTAATTGAGAAACGTATGAGTACAATAAACTAGGGCATATACCCAAAATTTCTCCCACTTGTCCTAGTTTACAAACTTCGTAGACCTAGACACTGTAGGTGGCCTTCAAACACTTTAGCCATGAGGGCCTTTGTAAAAAGATCAGCAATGTTTTGCTCAGAAGATACTTGGGTTACTACAACGTCTCCACGATGTACAATCTCTCGGATCAGATGGTATTTGCGCTCAATATGCTTGTCGTGCTTGTGGCTTCTTGGTTCTCTTGAATTTGCAGCTGCACCACTATTATCACAATATCGGGTGATAGGCAGATGCATATTTGGAACTATTTCCAAATCTGTCAAGAATTTCCCTAACCATACTGCTTCCTTTGCTGCTTCACATGTAGCTATGTATTCAGCTTCCATTGTGGAGTCTGCAATACAGTTTTGCTTCACACTTCTCCACACTACTGCTCCTCTATTCCGCATGAACGTTGATACCGATGTAGATTTTCTTGCATCTTTATCGGTTTAAAAATCAGAGTCAGTATATCCAGTGAGGATTAAATCCTTAGTACCATACACTAGCATGGATTGGACTGGTATCTATTGACTATCCCTACTACATAGCACATGTCAGGTCTAGTACATAACATTGCATACATCAGGCTCCCTACTGAGGAAGCATAGGGAATGCGTCTCATATCCTCAACCTCTTGAGGTGTCTTAGGACATTGATCCTTTGACAAATGAATTCCGTATCTATAAGGTAACAAACCTCTTTTGGAATTCGACATCTTATACCTAGACAACATTTTGTCTATATAAGTTGCTTGAGACATGGCTAGTGTTCTGTTCTTGCGATTTCGAATAATCTGAATCTCGAGAACTTACTGCACATTTCCGAAATCTTTCATTTAGAACTGCATTGCTAGCCATTTCTTGATGTCAGTTAGGTAACCTACTTCGTTCCCAATGAGTATAATATCGTCAACATATAAAACTAAGAACGCTATAATAGGATTGACAATCTTCTTGTAAACACAAGACTCGTCAACATTCTGTTCAAAGCCATAAGATTTGATCGCAGTATCAAATCTTATATTCCAAGATCTAGAAGCTTATTTCAACCTATAAATGGATTTTTGAAGCTTACAAATCTTTTATTCTCGACCCTGTGCAATAAACCCCTCTGGTTGAGACATATAGATACTCTTCTAAAGGTCGTCGTTTAGAAAGGTTGTCTTGACATCCATCTGCCAAATTTCATTGTCATAAAAGGTGGCAATGGATAAGAGTATTCTAATCGACTTAAGCATGGCAATGGGAAAGAAATTTTCTTCATAGTCCACTCCCTCTCTTTGGGTATAACCCTTTGCCACAAGTCGAGCCTTAAAAGTATGTACTTTACCGGCTTGGTCTCGTTTTCTCTTATAGATCCACTTACAACCAATTATCATTTGGTTGATTTACAAGTTCTCAGACAGAATTGAAGTACATAGACTCCATTTCGAGGTCCATGGCTTTGACCCACTGATCACGGTCCACATCTTTCATCGCCTGTTTATAGGTCAATGGATCCTCTATGCCATCATCAGGTATGACGACTTGTGTTTCTGTTAAACCTAAGTAACGGTCAGGCTGATGAACAACCCTCCCACTACGTTGAGGTATTCTCAACTCTTGAGAAGGATGTGACTGACCAGATGTATTAGTTTTATCTACTACTTTAGTAGATGAACTAGTTCTATCTATAGCTTTTTTGGAAATTTCATTCAATACTAGTCTACTGTGAGGTTGATGACTTCTTATATGGTTTTCCACTAAGAATATGGCATTTTTTGATACAAATACCTTATTCTCTTGAGGATCGTAAAATAGACCACCTTTTGTTTCTTTTGGATAACCTACAAATAGGCATAGTTTTGAACGACGTTCCAATTTTTTTAGGATTTTGCACCAACACGTGTGTCGGGCATCCCCAAATCCTACGCCCTTTCCATAGCTAATAAGATGTTTTTGAAACACTTTTAGAGGGAATGTTGTTGAAAATATGGAAAGTAGATTCAAGTGCATATCCCGAAAAGGAATCGGGCAATTGAGCATAGCTCATCATAGAGCGAACCATATCTAATAAGGTTCTGTTTCTTCTTTCTGATACACCGTTCTGCTAAGGCGTACTAGGTGCAGAGAGTTGTTACTTGATTTTGTGTTCTATCATATAGTCCTGGAATCTTAAGTCCATGTACTCCCCACCTCGATCTGATCGTAATGTCTTAATTGTTTTACCTAACTGGTTCTCAACCTCAGCCTTATGTTCTTTGAAATTTTCAAAATAATCAAACTTGTGATGCATTAGGTAAATATGACCATACCTTGAATAATCATCATTAAAACTGATGAAATATTCATACCCACCTCGAGCTTTGACATTTCGGTTCACAGAGGTCCGAATGTACAAGCTCTAAGGGTTTTGTGGCTCTGAGACCTTTTCCAGTAAAGATTTCTTAGTCATTTTTCCCTCAAGACAAGACTCACGTGGAGATAAAGAATTGTCTTCTAACTGATTTAGGAGTCCATTCTTAACCAATCTCTCAATTCTTTTAAGATTTATGTGGCCAAGTCTTAGGTGCCATAGATAAGCATATAAGAAACGTTTTGTCTTTTATTCTGAGTTTCGACTATTCTAAATATCTCAGTATTTAAGACAAATTTTGCTTTAGTTGGTCTTAACTTATATAAGTTGTTTTCAAGTATAACAGAACAAATTTGAATACCTTTTCTGAAAATGAGCGCTTCATTTACTTCAAAAGATATTTTATACATTTGTTCCAATATACATGTGATAGATATTAAATTCTTTCACATTTTAGGAGCATACAAAACATTTTTAAGTATGATATATCTATCGTTAAAAAATAACTTCAAGTCTCCCACTGGTTCGGCCGAGACAACCTCTCTTGTTCCAACCTCGAGGGTGATCTCGCTGTCTTCAAGCTTTTTCTAGGAACTAGTTTCCTGAAAAGAAAAACAAATATGATTAGTGGCTTCTGAATCCAATATCCAGGTTGAGGTATCATACTCCACTAAACATGTTTCAACAACTAGTAAATCATATTTACCTTGTGCTTCTTTCGAGACAAGGGCCTGAGAACATTCCTTAGTTAAGACAAGTCTCAGGTCATCTATTACTAGTGTTGAATTCAGATTTGTTTTCCATGTTGAGTAGTTGTCGTCGTTAAGTTTTTTAGAAGCTAATAGTTGATCTAAAGAGTTAGTCATGCTGAAAAGAAAAACATATCCTTTTTAGTAAAAAAACATTAATCTTTTAAATCCAATCAAGTTTAGCAAAAAAAACTAATAATGTACCCTTCATTATTATATTTTGTAACGATATTTCAATAGCTTAGAATAACCTTCACCGAGGGGAGATTGACTATTCCTCCATTGAACCAAGACTATCTTGACTAGATACTATCACCAGAATAACTCTTATTCCTATAGTAACTCAGTTATCGCTACTTTGGTCAAGAATTACTAACACTTAGTAATTCTCGTAAGTGTGACCCTCCATTTTCAGACCTCAAAGATCAGAATCATTATGCTCCCCAAGTTGGAAAGACAAGAATTAAAACGGACCTGAGAGACCCTATCAATTTCTAGAGTTCGCGGAGTTCCGAATCCTATAATACAACCCTCCGATTGGTAAGAACACTCCAGGGCAGACATGCAGGTGTATTATAGAAATCTCATAGTGCGACCTAATGGAAGAGACCGTAGGATGTGTTGACACACTTCCTTCTCCTACTTACCATGAACAACTTCCCCTATTCACCTTGGTATTGACTCATGCAAACACTCTCCGAATGGAGTCTGCTCCCAGCGTGGCCCAAAGTCAAGCATGAATCACACGGTGTGAACTCTTAGGGACGCTAGAGCTAAAAGTATATTACTTCTCTCCAACTGAAGTGTTCTAGACGGTTAGGGTATAAAATACTTAGCATTAAATTTCGGCTAACTAAACATATCCTAAGTCTAGGTGATTCATCCAAGTATAAGTTTTATACTGGATTTTTAACCTACGATGTCTAGGTGATAAACAAATTTTATTACCTCACACCGCTCATGCATGCTCATAAAACCGGTTTAACCTAACTCAGACGCTGGCTCGATCTCCAGGTAGTAGGTGTTCCGTGAACCGTCAACTTAAAAACCTTCAACCTTAGCCATCTTATCTGACTTTTTGCCAAGATCATGTCAGGTGAGTTTGCTTGTAACTTCGGTTTTACAAGATATCGACCTATTTTCTATGAAAATTGGGATTGCTTGATTGTTAACCCTAAGTGAGCATGCATCTTATCTTTGTTATAGATTTTAGAAGTCTAGGTTACTTTATAACAATTATAAAAATTATAACCCTAGAGTATTCATCTATAACATGCTTCCTTCAATCAAACATACTTTAATATAACACTTTTATTAAAACTAAGCATGCATAGTTTATATTTTATAACACTTATAAGATATAACAAATGCATGTCACATGCTTTTCCTATGGTGGGGTTTTAAAACTATATGACATACTATATGCACACATAATCAAACAACATTATACATCACATGCATAATATGTAAACAACACTAAAGTGGACCGATTTTGGCATTAAAAGCAAACGAATAACTAATTTATTACAGAAATCAGCAACCAGCTTCCCGGAACTAGCTTCAAACACTTTGAACTATTTGGAACCGCTCAGAAACCACTCGAACCGACCCAAAAACACCAAAAACCAAGTTGAACCGGTCAAACCGGCTCAACCAGGTCAAACGGACTAGTCCAGACTGTCTGGACCGGCTGGTCAACGTGTGCTGGAGCAGTCAATAGAGGCGCGGGTCAGGTCGGATTGACGAAAAGCGCGGGTCGAGCGAAGCGGAGTGAGCGGGCACGCGGTGATACTAGGTCGGCGGGCGGGCGGCGCATGCAGCTGCTTCGAGCGAAGATACCAGGTCGGGTAGTAGAACGGGCCGAAGCATTTCGTCGATAGTTGGTGCACGCGGGGTCCTCCGAACCGGGCCGGATCTCTGTTCGGGTCGGGTCTGGGAGCTCTCTTTTCGGGTCTGGAGGCTAAATTCGGGTCTGTGAGCAAAATTCTTCAATTTTTTATGGTGTCTTCTCTCCTGGAATCAAGAAGTTACAGCCTAATTTCAACTCTAATGACTCTAACAAATTTACAAACCCTTTTTCACATATTAACCCCCAAGACTACATCTTGTTCCTTAAGTTCCACTGATCCTCTAATGAATAATTGGTTTAAGGTCCAACCTATAAACCGAACCCCTCTCAGGCCAAGGAGAGGGTGGGGCCCCTCTTTCAAGATTTGGATTCAGTACTAAAGGGAACAACCTATCTACTATCTCTATAACGGGTAGGAGTGAATTCTGTCTTGCACCATATGTTCCCAGCTATCCACCTGATCTTACCCCTGAATTGGAAGGCTTATTGGGCTAGCGATATTGAGCTGCCCTTACCTATGCAGATCTAAGGATAATGCCGAGTAAACAGGAGTTCAGAGTTAGCTCAAGATTAAGATTAAGTTACCTAGGTCATGAATTAACGAAATAGTCAATTTTATACATAAAACGACATTTAGAACGTAAAAAAGTGACTATTTCATGGTTCAGTCTTATGTAAACTCTTTACATAGGATGCTCCCACTTTCATATCTCCACATGAACGATTTAGGATCACAACGTTTGTAATAACTACAAAATGGGCCGTATCCATAGTGTCCAGAGAATAAGGCGCCCAACCTTATCCCTGTACTATAGACCATTTTAGGCTATATACTCGAACTTGATCCACATTTATGTCACTACATAAAGTTCAAACTACATTAAATAGCCTCAGACCTTATTTTATTGGATTCAAGATTACAATTTCAATAACAATTTTATCAAAAAAAAAAAAAAGAATATGTTTATTAATTTACAAACTACGAGTTTTAGGACATAAAATCCAACAGTGGCTTGTTGGGGAGAAATCTTAGACCTTAAGCAAATGAGGTGGATGCACAAGAAGACATGAAAATTTAAGCATTATATGTTGGCTAAGGAAGAGGAAGACACCTTAGATTGCGATGGCATGAAGGTTGCATTGATAGTGTGGGGAAATGACACTTGGACATGCGGCCAAGTAGGAGGTGTCGACCTTTGAGAGATTTTGGATGCCTATAAATAGGGCCAAGGACTTCTCTTTAGATCATAACTCAAATTCTCTTCAAATAACATTAAGAAAAGTGTATGAAGGCTGATTGTGAGGAAACTATGTGTTGATGAAAGAATGCATGCATTGGTAGCAAAACCAGGCGTCGGTCATAAAGTTTCAAGAGGAGGAGATGCTGTCAGATAGTGAAGTCTGGAAAATAGCATCAATTTGGGACGAGGATATCTCTTAGAATACTCATGCCTTTGGAGTGATTCTAAAGCCACCTGAAAGCTCTGAGAGTCTAGTTTTCAGGGTAGGTCTTCAAGAGAAGAATCTCCAAGGAATCGGATTGGAGAATGAGGAAAAGTCAGAAGCGTCAAGCTGTCGGGTAAGCTTGTGCTAGTCATGATGTTTTGATGATTCTGGCCAAACCACAAAGAGTTCTGAGCTAAGATTTTAAGGTAAGCTTTCAGAGACATTGTAGAGCATGTTTACAGAAGCAAGTATCTCGAGATAAGGCCTAGAACTATGAGTCATCTGAGCATTAATTTGAATATAGATCTTAGGGTTCAAAAGGGAGCCCGAGGTGATCAAGGAACTTCTAGAGAGAAAGGTTCCTAAACGATCAAGGAGAGTGACTAAATATTTACAATGTTTTAAGAAACCCTGTTCTAAAGAAAGATCTTTCAGATAAAGACATGTTTTCTATGCTTTTTAAAGAAAGTCATTGTATGACTAGTTTTACTTGAAACTCGATACTGAAGGACATTTGAGAAGGTATCCGAGTAGCTCGATACTGAAGGACAAGTTTTGATTAGGTATTTGAGCAAAAGTATCTAAGGCATGACGGTACTTCTTTTACATAAGAATCAGTTTTCTTGCCACTCACTAGGCTAGCAAGCTCACCCGATTTTCAAATGTTTTCCTTTCCCCAAGTAGCGAAAAGTGAGGAGTTCCAGGGTGCTGCTAAGGTCAAGATATGCCAAAAGCCACAGTTACACTTTCGAAGAGTTTTAAGAGTGGTTGTTGTAAACTTTGTAGTTAAGTCTTGGAGTTGTATAAACATTACATTGTAGTAATAAAATGGGCCTATTAAATCAGTTATTGTTATGTCCTTGACTTAAAGTTTACTCAGTATATTAAAGAGGTTCAGATGTAGTAGGTATCACAAAAGAGTGGTATTTGCGGTCCCTCATGCCTCTCTTCGGGCTCAGGAATGCGGCCTCGGGGCAGGGTGCGATAGACCATTTAGGTTATCACTTAAACAAGATCGACCTGTATGTCTCTACATATTTGTTTAAATTTACATAAAATAAACTCGATTCTTAGTTTATTGGATTGAGTATATGCTTATAAAATAACACTTATTTTATTATTAACAATATATTTATATAGAGTTTACGAACTACGAGATTACAAGGAAATTTAAGACACCAAACCTAATAGATATAACATGGAATCCAGTCTCAACTCACAGCCCCTGACACACCTCAACAAAATGGTGTGGTAGAAAGGAGAAACAGAACCTTGTTGAACATTGTTCGTTCCATGATGAGTTATGCTCAGTTACCAAATTCTTTATGGGGACATGCAATTGAAACTGGAATGTACATTTTGAACATGGTTCCCTCGAAAAGTGTTTCTAAAACACCTTACGAGCTCTGGAGAGGACGTAAAGGAAGTTCACATCACTTTGGAATCTGGGGTTGCCCAGCACATGTGTTGGTGCAAAATCCTAAAAAGTTGGAACGTCGTTCAAAAGTATGCCTATTTGTAGGCTACCCTAAAGAAAAAAAAGATGGTAAGTTTTACGATCCTCGAATGCAACTTTCGATAAATGCAACTTTCTTGGAGGAGGACTCCATGCAGAATCATCAACCTCGCAATAAGTTAGTAATAGAAGAAATGTCTAGAGAAACGACAAATGCATCAAACAAGAGTTGTTGAAAAAGCAGGTCCATCAACAAGAATTGTCCATTGCTACATTTTTTTATTATAAAATATGGCAAATGGATGTCAAGACAACCTTTCTGAATGGTGATCTTGAAGAGAGTATCTACATGTCTCAACCAGAAGGGTTCATCAAACAAGGTCGAGAGCAAAAGGTTTGCAGGCTTAATTGATCCATTTATGAGCTGAAGCAAGCATCTAGATCCTGGAATATGAGATTTGATACTACGATCAAATCTTATGGCTTTGAACAAAATGATGACAAACCTTGTGTTTCCAAGAAAATTGTTAACAAAACTGTCGCTTTTCTGGTGTTGTATGTTGATGATATTCTACTCATTGAAAATGAAGTAGAATTTCTAACTGACATTAAGAGATGGTAGGCTATGTAATTCCAGATGAAAGATTTGGGAGAAGTACAGTATGTTCTTGGAATCCAAATAGTTTGGAACCACAAGAATAGAACTTTAGCATTTTCTCAAGCATCTTATATTTACAAGATGTTGTCTAGATATAAAATGCAAAATTCTGAGAAAGGAACGTTGCCTTTCAGACATGGAATTCATCTGTCTAATGAACAAAGTCCTAAGATGTTGAGATAATGAAACTAATTCCATATGCATCAGGAGTACGGAGTTTAATTTATGCTATGTTGTGTACTCGTCCTGGCATATGCTATGCAGTTAGAATAGTTAGCAGGTTTCAGTCCAATCTTGGAAATGATCATTGGACTGTTGTTAAGAACATTCTCAAGTATCTCTGGAGAACGAGAAATTATATGCTCGTGTATGGTGCTAAGGATCTGATCCTTACTGAATACACTGATTTTGACTTCCAAACTGATATAGATTTGAGGAAATCAACTTTGGGGTCAGTATCCACTCTGTATGGAGGAGTAGTAGCGTGGAGAAGTGTCAAGCAAAGTTGTTTTACTGACTCCACAATGGAAGCTGAGTATGTAGCTGCAAGTAAAGTAGCAAAAGAAGCAGTATGGCTTAGAAAGTTCCTGACTGATATGGAAATGGTTCCAAATATGCACCTGCCCGTCACCCTCTCGGCAAAGTGTTCGAGGGTCACCTAGTAGAACTACGTCTCTAAGATATTTGTGACTAGGGAAAGTGGGAGATTTTATGGGTATCTGATGCTCTAGTTTATTGTATTTTTTTTTTTATTCTCTCATTGTAACTCAACATTGTATATATTTGTATATATATTGATCCACTGGAGTTACAATTCAAGTGGGAGTATTGTTGGGTTTTGTGTCCTAAAACTCGCAGTTTATAAAGTTAAACACATTCTATTATCAATAAAGATGTTATTAATTATTTTTTCAATAAAGTTATTATTGAATCTTTAAATTGCTTTTATACAGTCTAAATCCAATAAACTAAGATCCATAGCTATTACATGAATACTTGAACTTTATGTAGAGACATAAAAATTGATCAAGTTTGTGTAAATAGCCAAAATGGTCTATAATATACGAATAAGGTTGGGTGCCTTATTTTGGTAACACTATTGGATGTAGCCTACTCTGTAGCGGTTACAAGTTGTTGTAGAGGTGCTACAAATGAAGTAATCCTGAATCATTCATGTATGGACATGAAGAGTGGGTACATCCTATGTAATGAGTTTGCATAAGATCAGACTATGAAATAAGTCATTGTTACTTTATAAACACTGTTTACTGTTTAAGACTGACTATTTCGCTAAGATGACCACTGACTATTTCGCTTAGATGACCTAGGTAACTCGGCTTAATTTTGAGCTAACTATGAACTCCCGTTTATTCGGGATTATCCTTATATTTGCATAGGTGAGGGTTGGCTCATTAGCGTCGACTCAATAAGCCTCCCACTTCAGGGGTAAGAAGAGTTAGATAGCTGGAGACATAGGGTGCAAGACGGAATTCATGCTTACCCGATTTAGGGATAGAAGAAAGCTTGTTCTCTAAAGTACTTAATCCAGGTCTTGAACAAGAGGCCCCACCATCTCACTGGCTTGAGAGGGATCTTGTTTAGTGATTGGATCATAAACCAATTGTTCATTAGAGGATCGGTAGGAACTTAAGGAACAAGACGTAATAACGGGGGTAAAACAACATATTTACCCAACCGTTATTACGAACAACCTGTGAAGGGTTGACTTACTGGTTATGGTTAAATCACGTGGACACAAATATATCTACAGTGAGGAGAGTGCAATTATCGAGCTATAGTAGTATGACTTGATAGTTAACGAATACTGATTAATTTGGACTAAAAATTTTTAACCAATTAATCTTAAATCGTTAGAGCTCATGATCTTTAGGTCCGTAAGATCCCTTTACTAGCTCGTAAAACATGAATTCCTTGAATTAATAAATTGAGTGAATTTGGAATGATGTCAATTTTAATTGTTCAAATTGAAATTAGGATTTAAATTTGAATAAGTTCAAATTCAAAATAGGGTTTGTACAATTATATTTGATATAATTAATTAAACGTTTAATTTGTCGAAATTAAACAAAATTGGAGAGTTTATTATATTTAAACAAAGGATAACTTGGTCGAAATTCACTTCCAACTTTCCAATTCAACACGAATCCAAATTGAACACGAAATTTAGGGGTGAATCCCAAATTACAAGAAGATAAGTGTCTCGTATTATTTTAGAAGTTTGTAAGGAACATTACACAAAATTGGGAAGGCTACAAAATCAATTTTTGGTACCACAATCATAGAAACAATAACAAGCATATATGGTTTGCGCAGGGTTAGTTGGAATGCATTGATGTGAAATACTATGATGCTTCTCCCAACATTTCTTTTCGCAGTCATCAAGAATGCATCCTCTGTTATACAATATATCTTGACATCTTTGGGTAGCTGACACTCCTTCAGGCACCAAGATCAATACAACTATACAATAACAAAATGAAAAATAAATAAACAAACAAATTAGCAATATCTTATCATGACGAAAGATTTCACTATATATGTCAAATAAAAATGTAAAGATTTCAATGTGATGAAAAGGTTGAGATATTCGTCTGAAGGCTCGTGAAAATCATAAAATCATTAACGCGAAATTTCATAATATGCCTAATGGATATTTAATTTTGTTACTCATGATAATATAGCATCTGTGGAACAACAAAGAGAACCTGCAAATATAAGAGCGATGAAGATGATAGAATAAGAAGAAACTAGTTTCGTCATATTCCCAAAAAAAATGTCGCAAATATGGTTTTATTAATTTGGGCTGTAAAAATTTTTACGATTGAGAAGGTTTAAATACTAAAAATTACATTAAATTCCATGGATAAATTTATTTCATTTTTATAAATATAGTAAAGTTCAATAAATTCAACGACTCCATGCATTAATCCGTTTGCATTTATTTAAAAATGGTAAAGATTTTTTATTCGTTATGTATGGTTCGTGAATTAAATTTGGAATTACGTTAAACTTTTGTTAAATCTTCGTTGCATACTTTTACTATTCTATAATATAGGATATTTATTGAAAATTAATTTTGCTTCTATTTGTATTTTATATAAAATAATTTTAAAATTGTAACCCTACTTCTTCTTGATGTTTCGAAGATAATTCTCCATCAACAAAGCCATATATCCTATCTTCTTCCATGTCCATTTCCTTTTTAAATCCATTTTTTGTAATGTCAATTAATTAGTTAAAATTTTTTCAACCTAAAATAATTGAACATGGACACATTGATGTAAGTCACAAGACAATCATGAAAGTATAATTCCACGTAGTCTAGCTTCTTTTTGTTAGAGAGGTAACTTAGAAAACAAACTACCACATATTTTATACTTTATAAAAAAATTTAAATGTGCAATTTATATCTTTCTTTCATGTTAGTTGTAATATTCTAATGCAGTTAATCATTTATTTTATTGAGACCAAGCAATTCAGAGTTGTTTAGAGTATTTTGGATGAATGAAGATAATGAAGCACTAATTGGAGCTAAATTGAGCAACTAAGTCATAAAAGATGAAGTCTAAACCAAAAGACTCGATATAACAACTCAACTTTCCAAAATCTCTAACTAGGGTCATAATGACATTCATACAATTTTAAAAAGAAGATTGGTTAATCATTTTAATATAAAGTTAAAAAAATATTTAAAAAAATAAAACACCACTAATATAATTTAAGGAATGCTAAAAAAATTAATTTGGGATCACTTAAAATGTAATGTAAAAAAAGCAAATAAATTTAAAACTTCTAACTTGAAGATTCAAAATAAAACCATCCAAAATAATCTTGAAAACATGAAACTATGCTGAAGGAATTCTTCCAATTAACATAACTTTCATCAAGTTTCTAGTACACTCTTTCTCTCACCTTAAAAACAGTATAAGAAAACACAAGATAAGACTATTAGGATAAGGTTATATAATCACATAGAAATGAATGTCCATACCTAGACAATCCTAAACTTGTGTACTCAAGTTCAACATGTAGGGCCATTTGAGTGAATAAATAAACCCGTCCTACCATTGGTGATAAATTCATACAACTTGGTGATTATGAAGACACATAAACTAGTGGATCCGTGGGCACACAAAACTGGTGGACGCAAAGGCATACAAACATAATCTAGGGTATACATATCTACTGGTGGAAGGATAATTATCACTAAATTTATTTAGTATACAACAAAAAAAAGCCCCACAATATAGAGTCGTATCGTAATAACTCATGAAATTCATAGTTTACTCATGAAATCTTTTTCAGTCCTGAGAAAGATAACATGTGAACTTTTCCAATGTTGCTTAGCGAAGCCGATATATAATTTCATGGCATAAGGATATTTCAGTCGCAGGGTCATTTACGATGAAATGAAGCCCAAATGATATCAAAATATTAACAACCTATTTACATAAAAAAAAAATTGCATCAAATCCTAAAGCATAAACCAAATTTCACATTTAAAATTCAAGTCTTAATTCCTAAATATTGATTCTCTGAAACTGTATGTAAACAATGTACCAAAGGGTAATTTGGTCGAAATTCACTTCCAACTTTCCAATTCAACACGAATGCAAATTGAACACAAAATTAAAGGGTAAAATCCAAAATTACAAAAAGATAAGTGAATCCAAAGGGTTTTGAAACCTTAATACTTACCAAAAGCATACCAACATTCTTGAGCTTATTGGATAGTATGCGAACGACCTCCAAAAATGTGAATCAAGGATTTGAAACATTATGGGTCAATCAAATTTAGGCTAAAAAATTGTAAAACCCACACCTTAGTTTCCATTTTTAATTATATTTATTGTTTTAGTTAAGCAAAGTAATCTGGTTAAATATTTAACTAGATTCAAATTTTGGGTTTTGAGGTAAGAATAAGTTTGAAGAAGGAAAAATGTCTAAGTTGGGGAACTTAGATCTCGGATACTTATTAATCTAGCCTTGCGAAAAGAATTCTTGGCTAAGTGTTAGTCAGGAAGAGTGGTGGCTGAGCATCGAGTAAGCCTAAGATAGGCACCAAGTAAATGTTGTCGAGCGTCGAGTATAAACGATCGAAGAAGGTTCAAGCGTTGAGTGTACGCAATTGAGGACGGGTCGAACGTTGAGTGTGAGCAATCGAGGAAAGATCGAGTATCGAGTATGATGAATCAAGGAAGGGTCACGCCTTGAGTACGAGTGATCGAGTAAGGAATGTGCATTGGGCAAGCCATCCAGCAGCATCCCATCGAGTATTGATTCCTTCCCATCGAGTATTCAGTAAAGTGCCATTGAAATTTCCATCCAGTAATGACCCTTCTCCATCGAGTTTTTCACATCGAGGATCGAGTTTTCTCGAAACACTAAATTTTAAATTTTTATTTTAGTTATCTATAAAGATGGCTTAATCTGGGCCCTTAATCTCCACTACTGGGATAGGTGGCTTAAGAAGATTTCATGCAAAACTGTTGGGCGGAGTATAAAAAGGGAAGAGAACTTGAAGAGCTCGTTCTGGACGATTCCTTCGAGTAAATCAGACGATCTTGTTACCGTTGAAAAGATTTGTGAGTCTAGTTCTAAATCAAGGCTTTGGAAAGGAGTTCTCACGAGAAAGAGGGCTGGAGGGGGAAGGAAGAGACGAAGGTTCGTTTTCAGGCGTTTTCGGGCACTCGACGAAGAATCATAGATCTAGGTTGAACCACTTGAATTTTAAAGCTGAAATTTTAAGGTATTATTGTTAACACCATTTCAAGCGAGTTTGTAAAAGGAACTTTTGAAAGATAAGGTCGAGGATTCGAGTTACATATTTTGGAATTTAAACCTAGAATCTTTGTTCAAGCAGGAAGTTGCAATTCAGGGCCATTGGGAGAGATTTAAAGGTCTAGGTTAAACCAAGAGTTTTATGCTGAAACATTGATGTAACATTTTTGACAAAATTCTGAGCATGTTTAAAAAAGGAACTTTCTTAAGATGATTTATGGTTTTCAAGTTACTAACGTTAGATATTGAATCTTGAAATTGTGGGTGAACATGCAACTTCTTGGTAAGTATGAGCTTGGTTAAAAAGAGTAGTCTCAAAAGGGAGACCAAAGTAATAAGTAAAATTATTATTTTTATGTATAGGAGCGACTTCTATTTGAGAGGCCTACCAAGCCTAGGAAAAATTCAAGCCTAAATACCCATGAGTGACTAAATGTTTTTTTTTTAAAAAAAAAATATATAAAGAACATGCATTCCATATGAATTTCATGCTAACGTTCATGGGTTTTCCAAGTAACTAAAATTTATACTTCTGTTTTAAAAGGATTCGTGGGGAATATCTTAAGTATGATATTTTAAGTTATTTAAATGAGTTTTACTAATCCTAGCACATGTTAAGATTGAATGGAAAGGTAATGAAAACTAGATATTTATAATTCGTGAAGCATGCATGTTGAATCCTGATAATGCTCTTATGGCAAAAGCTAGGTAAGTGCTATTCCTAAGCTTATGGTACTCAAATATTCTATGAATTTACGATTCTAATAAACCAAATACCTAAGATATAGAAGGTATTCGAGGAAGTACCTACAGTGTTGACGATATTTAATATACTCCACGTGCACGTAGGTAGTTCTATATGAAAGGCTGAAATATGGGTCTCCTTGCCACAGACATTATAATGGGACCGAAGTATGGGTCTCATGGCCATGAATGGATGTTGGGAGCTTGAGCTATGAACGCTTGTTTTCAATTAAGGTTTGATAGTATGATTGATTATGACCCATGATACTCCGTAAGTTGCTCAAGATTATTTCTAGCACGTTTATATGTTTGAATTAACGTGTATGAAAGGCTTGAGACAAATTGTATTTCTATGAGTCACTCATCAGGCAAGCAGCTCATCGTTTTCAAATGTTTTCTTTTTTCCCATGTAGCGATTAGTTTCCTCGTGGTTGATCTCACTACTACTTGTCACTCAAAGCTGGGTTAGGAAGGAAGATGTCACACCCGACCTTGAGCACGCCTCTTGAGCCCGAGGGGAGGTGCAATGGACCGCTGATACCACCCTTTATTGATACCTACTACCCATCTAAAACTCTTTACTCTCATAAAACTTTAAGCCAAGGATATAACAACTGTTTGACTAAACTCATTTTATTACAAAAGGTATGACGTTTATACTACTTTTAGGCTTAACTATAAAGTTTACAACAACAACTCTAAAACCCGAAGTGTGACTATGGCGTGGTGGACCTTGACCTTAGCAGCACTCTGGAACTGCTTACCTTTCGCTACCTAGGAAGAAAAACATGAAAGAAAAAAATGAGCTTCATGAAGCTCAGTGAGTGGTAGGAAAGTTCTAAAGTATATTTTAACTCATAAAATAACAAGCATATCACAACTACAAGATTACATTCAAACCTCAGCCTTTAGTGAGTCTGATCTCAACTCTATCTACACCCATGGTAGATAGTTAAACTGATACTACTCATAATGAGTATGTTCTCAAACTCTACCTACACATACGGTAGATAGTTAAACTGATACTAGTCATAAACGCTTACTCTCCTCCGTTCCTTATGCGCACATAGATCCCCGCATATGTGCTCAGAAGCTAGGCTTGTAAGCCCTCTGACCATCTCATACGAGTTTCTTCTCACAGGCTCAGGAACTAGACCTCTCGGTCCCCTGACCATCCCATGAGGTTCTCCTCCGGGCTCAGGAACTAAGTCTATTGACCCGCTGACCATCCCGATCACATAATCACATTCTCATTCTAATTACTCATTAACAACATAAGCATATATATTTACTCTAAAATATATGCTTAAGACTTAAAGGAAATACCACCCACCTTGGTCGGGTTGGAACCTTTCTCTCTAGAAGTTCCTTAACTTCCTCAGGCTCCCTTTTGAACCCTAAATTCAAGATTCAATATAAGATCAAATTACTCATCATTCCAAGCCTTATTTCGAGATACTTCCTTCTACAAACATGTTCTAAAATTTTTCAGAAAGCTTACTATAAAATCTTAGCTTAGAACTCCTCGTGTTTTGGTTGGAATCCTCAAATCATCAAGACTGGCCCAAGCTTACCCGAGAGCTCGACCCTTCTGTCTTTTTCTCACTCTCTAGCATGATTCCTATGAGCTTTTTTCAGCAACCCTGACTTGAAAACTAGACTCTATGATATTTCAAGTGGCTTTGGAATCACTCTAAATGCACGAATAGTCTGGGATAACTCCTCGTCCCAAGTTAATACTACTTTTAGACCTCACTGTTCGACAACATCTCCTTCTCTTGGAACCTCTTGATCAATGCATGGTCTTGTTACCAATGCATGCCCTTCATGAACACATAGCTTCCTCCGAATCTACCCTTTAACACTCTTCCTAATATTTTTCAAGAGGATTTCGGGTTATGAACTGAAGAGACACATTGCGGTGATATTTATAGGCTTTAGGAATTGATCCTCATCATCTCACAAAGCCTCCAACGCATGACACCTCATTCTTTAGCAACTTTTGGAGTGTCTGCACCATGCTTTGCCACCACCTACTTCCTTGCCATTCACCTACTTCCATGCCACTCACTACTTGCATGAATTTTCAGTTGTCTTCCTCATGCATAAATCTCCCTTGCATGAAACTCTATTTGTCCACCATCTACTAACTCAAGCTCAACCCCTTCTAGGTTTAGCCACTTGTCAAGGTGAATCCATCAGCCTTGTGTACCGCAAGCCTCAGTAATGCATAAACACTTGGCCCCTCGTCTAGTTCATCGTGTAGCTCTTGCACTCATCGCATAGCTTATCGCCTAGTAAATCTCTCGTTGTCGCTCATCATCTAGCACCTGTGCCCATCGTAAAGAACTTACGCCCCATCACATAGCTCCATCGTCTAGTGATCTCTCGCTATCACTTATCACTTAACGGTCTCGCTGTCGCTTATCACGTATCTCTCGCTGTCACTCATCGTGTAAACCCCGAATCCTACATTCTTTACATAAGTATGTTTAGCCATGAGGATATTATGTTAAATAAGTAATATGAAATTTATGGTTTAATAAGAGAAGTAAGAAAGAAGAAGAGAAGAAGGAAGAAAAGAAGAAAACAGGAACGAAGAAGTTAGGTTCAAAAAAATTAATTACTTAAACTTAAACTAAGTTTTCTCGGTCGACAGTACTAAACCCATGATTGGATGTTTCTACAAATGCTATGCTAAAGGCTATGATTGGATGATTCTTAATCTATATGTTTTTTCTTAAGCATGATATGTTTAGTAAGCCGGATATTGAAGGTATAGAAGGTATCTAAAAGGTACCTAAGGTGTTGACAATACTTAGAAACTCCACATGCACGTAGGTAGTTCTGAATGAGAGGTCGAAGTATGGGTTTCCTAGGCCATATACCAGCAACTTGAGGCTGAAGTATGGATTTCTTGGCCGGATACAAACGTTGGGAGATAGAGCAATGTATGCTCGTTCTCAACTAAGGTTTAAAGAGATTTGTTAATGGTCAATGAGTTTTCCTTCATAAAGCGTGAGATTATGATTATGTTTATGTTTTATCAGAAGATGCTTGAAACGTTTTCCAATATGTTTACATGTTTTATAATAATGTGAAGCATGACATAATATGATTTCTATAGTCACTCACTGGGCAACTAGCTCACAGTTTTCCTATGTTTTTCTTTTCCTAAGTAGCGGTCGGATTCCTCAAGGTTGATCCTGCTCCTGCTTGCCACTGAAAGACCCAGCTAGTTATAAGAATTTAGGTTAATGGTCTATAATGATATATACATGTTGTGAGGGGAGTCAGGGTTTTATTAGTAAAGTTTGGGCCCATCTGTAAATATTTTATCTGTAGATATTGTGTTATGGTTTGTTAAGCATGTAATTGTATAAATTAATAATGTTTATCAGGTTGGCACTAAAGGAGCTAAGTAAGTAAGTAAGTAAAGGGAGTAAGTGCTGACAATAAGGTTAGTATCTGCTACCGTCACATCTTCATCCAAGTTAAAAGGGTAATCTGGGAGAGGGTGTGACACATCATGTAGCGGTGACCCCATCATCTAACGCATCACTTCCATCATCTAGCGCATCCACTTATCGTGTAGTGCCATCATCTAGCGCTCGTGCCTAATGCATCAACTAGCGTCTATGCTTATCGTCTAGCGCCTAAGCTCATCATTTAGCGCTATCGTCTAGTGCTATCGTCTAGTGTTGCAAATAGCTACGCGATCGTCCGCGTGCATGCTCCAACTCCTAGTGCCTTGCACTCACTGTCTAGCCCTCACACTCTCACTCATGCATCCCTCATCATCTGAATGCATGAGCAACCTTTGGGCAGTGCCTCTTTGCCAATACTTCTCAACATGCATCCATACCTCACAAGATCAACTCATGGTTGTCCTTGGCCTCAATGCTTAATCTCTTATAACCTCTACGAACTTAGTTTCATTAGAGCTTCATGCGTTAATGTTTCCTAAACCCAAACACATGGTTTCTTTTGACTTCATACTTAGCCAAATTTTACTGTTAAGGCTCAACTCAAAGCTACTCAACAAACTTATTCAAACACTTAGAAATTTTCCTTCTCTTCAACATAGGATTTAACTTATACTTAGTTAATTTCCTTAATTACCGGCTTAAGTAGGAAAATTGAAATCCAGGTTTCATAGAAGAAGCTTAGATTAAGCTTCTTTGATTTACACATATTTTGAGAGAAGTTTGGGACTTATAAAACTTATTTTGGGACCCATGTTCATTCTTGTGCTATTTGTTGGACATATGTTGTTGTTGTTTTCTTTTTCTTTTTTTTTTAGGTATTGTATTTAAGTTGTTTTCCTGGTTAAAGTCATAGTTGATTTATTGCTAAGTCGTTTTTGCAATTTAGATTTTAAGCAGGTTTCATTTATGTTAGGTAGTAAGTGCTGACAAGTAGATCGGTAACTGCTGCCATCATGTCTCCTTTAGGTTTTAGAGGATAAATTGGGAGGGGGTGTGATAAAAATCCTTACTAAGAATTAAGAACCGATAATGACAACAATCAAGTGTTATTATACATAGTAAAAATTAGTTAGAAATTTATTCTACTGCTTATTTTCACTGATGCTATGATGTAACTATGGTTAACAATTTCCTCCTCGAAAATTGTTGTAAAAATCTTCGACTCCCAAGCCAAACATATGTTCATCCTTGTTCAGGTAAATTGAAACCTATCAACTCCACTTTTTATCTTTTTATAAAAGCGTAAAGTAATAAAAAGTTTCATACATAAAAAACACAAGGTTTTTGACTCAGTTTACAAACCTTACACTTGTGGTATGGATTCAAACCAAAAATTTTGTGGTTACTAAGATACTCGTATGTTAATTGAATCATACTCAGTTTCACTGATATGTTTTAATTCAAACAACAAAAAGTGAACAAGATTGATAAAAGTGGATAAAATTAATCGATGTTAATAATGTTATTGACGAACTAATACATATAATCTTAAGTATTGATGTGTTAAATTCATGTGTCTATTAATTACCTACCAAAACCTCTCACATATATTAGTAAACTTATAGACAGTTTTTTAAATGATACAACTTCTATTTTTCATCAACCCAAAAGGGTGAGACTAAATTCTGAAGGATCCCTTTTGCTACATTTATAAATGATTGGAGAGCATAACTAGGCACTTTCCTCTCTAATTTGCAAAAGGCCTTGGGTACCAAGCTAATTTTAGAACGACTTTTCATCCACAGACAAATGATCAGCCAGAGTGGACAATATAGACACTGGAAGACATGCTGAGAACATATGTTATGCAATTTAAAGGAAGTTGGGATGCACAACTGCCGTTGGTCGAGTTTTCGTATAAAAATAGTTATCACTCGAGCATAGGCATGGCTCCATACGAAGCATTATATGGCAGACCATGCAGAACCCTGGTATGTTAGAATGAAGTAGAGGAATGAAAACTGTTGGGTCCAGAATTAGTTCAGCAAATGACAGATACTGTGAAGCTTATCAGGGAAAACTTGAAGACAGCTCAAGACAAGTAAAAAAGTACGCTAATAAGCGAAGGAGAAATTTAGAATTTGAGGTTGGAGACCATATATTCCTTCGGTTATCTCCATGGAAAGGAGTACTCAGGTTTGGAAGAAAAGTGAAGCTAACTCCTCGATACATCAGACCATACGAGATTATAGAATGAGTTGGTCTGATAGCGTATAAATTAAAATTACCTCCGGAGCTAACACGTATTCACAACGTGTTCCATGTATCAATGTTGAGGAAGTATATAATTGATCCTACACATGTACTAGTAAAACAACCATTTCAGCTCAAGGAAAATTTGTCATATGAAGAAGTGTCGGTTCATATTTTAGACAGGAAGGAACATGTGCTCAGGAATAAAACCATACATTTAGTGAAGTATTGTGGAACAACCACAGAGTTAAAGAAGCGAGGTGGGAATCTGAAGAGCAAGTAAAGAAGAAGTATCCTCAACTTTTCAACTGATTTCTACAGGTAAATTTAGAGGACGAAGTTTCTTTTAAGGGGTAGTAGGTTTTAAAACCCGCAACCTACTTTCCCTTTTTAATTATATTTGTTGTTTGAGTTAAGAAAAGTAATGGGGTTAAATATTTAAACTAGATTGGAATTGTGGTTTTTGAGGTAAGGATAAGTTTGAAGAAGGAAAAATGTCTACATTTGGGAACTTATCTCTTGGATACTTATTAATCTAGCCTTGCAAAAGGAATTTCTGGCTAAGTGTTAGTCGTGAAGAGTGGTGGCTAAGCATCGAGTAAGCATAAGGCAGGCACCAATTAGATGCCATCAAGCGTCAAGTATAAGCAATCAAGGAAGGGTCGAGCATCGAGTGTACACAATTAAGGAAGGGTCAAGTGTCGAGTGTGAGTGATCAAGGAAGGATCGAGCATCGAGTATGAGCAATTGAGGAAATGTCGCACGTCAAGAACGAGAGATCGAGTAAGGAACGTACATCGAGCAAGCCATCCAGCATATAGTATCCCATCGAGTATCGTGTCCTTCTCATCGAGCATTCAGCAGGGAGCCATTGAAATTTCCATTGAGTAATGACCCTTCTCCATCGAGTTTTTCCCATCGAGGATTGAGTTTGCTCGAAACGCTCAATTCTAAACGTTTCTTTTAGTTATACGGACAAATGGCTTAACCTGGGCCCTTAATCAAAACTAGTGGGTGAGGTGGCTTAAGGAGATTTCATGCGAAAGAGCTAGGCAGTAGTATAAAATGGGAAGAGAACCTCAAAAGCTCGTTTTGGATGATTCCTTCGAGCAAATCAGACGATCTTGGTACCGTTAGAAAGCTCTGAGTCTATTTTAAATGAAGCCTTTGGAAGGGAGTTCTTGCATGAAAGAGGGTCGAAGAGGTAAGGAACAGATGAAGGTTCGTTTTCAGGTGTTTCTGGGCACTCGATGAAGAATCATAGATCTAGGCTGAACCACTTGGATTTTTCAAGTTGAAATTTTAAGGTATTATTTTAATACCATTTCAAGCAAGTTTGTAGAAGAAACTTTTGCAAGATAAGATTTGAGGTTCAAGTTACGTATTTTGGAAGTTAAACCTAGAATCTTTGTTCAAGTACGTAGCTACAGTTCAGGGCCATCAGGAGAGATTTAAAGGCTCAAGTTAAATCACAAGGAGTTTTACATTGAAACTTTGATGTAACATTTTTGACAAAATTATGAGCATGTTTGAAAAAGGAAAGTTTTTTAAGATGAGTCCTGGTTTTCAAGTTACTGAAGTTAGAATTTGAATCTGGAAATTGTGGGCGAACAGGCAACTTCTTACTAAGTATGAGCTTGGTTAAAAAGAGTAATCTCAAAAGGGAGACCAAAGTAGTACCTAAAATTCTTATTTTTATGTGTAGGAGTGACTTCCATTGGAGAGGCCTACCAAGCCTATGAAAAATCAAGCCTAAAAATCCGTGAGTGACGAAATGTTTTAAAATATATATATATATATATAACAGGAATATGTGTTCCAAATGAATTTCATACTAGTGTTCATGGGTTTTCCAAGCAATTAAAGTTTATACATATGTTTTAAAACGATTCATGGCATATCATCAACATGATGTTTGAATGGAAAGGTAATGCAAACTACATGTTTATAATTCGTGAAGCATGCATGTTGAATTGTGATAATGCTCTTATGGCGAAAGCTACGTAAGTGCTATGCCTAACCTTACGGTACTCAAATCTTCTATGAATGTTACAATTCTAATAAACCGGATACCGAAGATATAGAAGGTATCAGAGGAAGTACCAAAGGTGTTGACAGTACTTAGTATACTCCGCGTGCATATAGGTAGTTCTATCTGAGAGGCTGAAGTATGGGTCTCCTGGTCACCGTCATTATAACGGGACCGAAGTATGGGTCTCACGGCCATGAATGGACGTTGGGAGCTTTTGCAATGAGCGCTCGTTCTCAACTAAGGTTTGATAGTATGATTGATTATGACGCATGATACTACGTAAATTGCTTGAGATCATTTCTAGCATGTTTATATATTTAAATTAATGTGTATGAAAGGCTTGGGATGAATTGTATTTCTTGGAGTTACTCACTGGGCAACCAGCTCACCGTTTTCAAATGTTTTTCTTTTTCCTAGGTAGTGGTCAATTTCCTCGCGATTGAACCCACTGCTGCTTGGCACTCAAAGCTCGGTTAGGAATAAAGAAGCTTAGGTTAAGGTTGTTTGATCTACACATATTTTGAGAGAAGTCTGAGACTTGTAAAACTTATTTTGGGACCCATGTTCATTCTTGTGCTATTTGTTGGACATCTGTTTTTTTTTTTTTTTTTTTTTGGAATTGTATTTAAGTTGTTTTGCTGGTTAAAGTCATAGTTGATTTACTGCTAAGCCGTTTTTGCATATTAAGGTTTTAAGTAGGTTTCATTTAACTTAGGTAGTAAGTGCTGGCAAGTATGTCGGTAACTGCTGCCATCATGTCCCCTTCCGATTTTAGAGGATAAACTGGGAGGGGGTTTGATAAAAATCCTTACTCAGAATCAAGAACCGATAATGAAAACAATTAAATGTTATTATACATAGTAAAAGTCAGTGAGAACTTTATTCTTCTGCTTATTTTGTAAGATGCTACGATGTAATAATGATTAACAATTTTCTTCTCAAAAATTATTGTAAGAATCTTCGACTCCCAAGCCAAACATATGTTCATCATTGTTCAGGTAAATCAAAACCTATCAACTCAACTTTTTATCTTTTTATAAAAGCGTAAAGTAATAAAAAGTTTCATATATAAAAACCTTGTGGTTACTAAGATACTCGTATGTTAATTGAGTCATGCTTAGTTTCACCGATATGTTTTCATTCATACACAGGAAGTGGACAAGATTGATAAAAGTGGACGAAATTAATCGATGTCAATAATGTTATTGACCAACCAATATAAATAATCTTAAGTATTGATGTGTTAAATTCATGTGTCTATTAATTACGTACCAAAGCCTCTCACATATATTAGTAAACTTATAAACAATTTTTTAAATGAAACAACTTATATTTTTCATCAACCCAGAAAGCTAAGACTAAATTCTGAAGTATCCCTTTTGCTACCGTTCTAAATGATTGGAGAGCATAATCATCCATTTAAGATGAATTTTGTAAGTCAACAAGACTTAAATTACGGGCTTACGCTAAAAACTTCTCCAACATCTAAAGATCAATCTTCCAAGCATGGGGATGTGTAAAATTTAATAGGATATAATTTGACATAAACAAAATCTAATATAATATTGACATGGAAACATTCATTATAAAACCATACCATTTAAAAGTGTGCTAGAAATTATGGAAAAATGTCTCGTATTATTTTAGAAGTTTGTGAGGAACATTACACAAAATTAGGAATGCCACAAAATCAATTTTTGGTACCACAATCATAGAAACAATAACAAGCATATATGGTTTGCGCAGGGTTAGTTGGAATGCATTGATGTGAAATACTATGATGCTTCTCCCAACATTTCTTTTCGCAGTCATCAATAGTGCATCCACTGTTATACAATATATCTTGACATCTTTGGGCAGTTGAGACTCCGTTAGGCACCAAGATCAATACAACTATGCAATAACAAAAAGAAAAATAAATAAACAAGCAAATTAGCAATATCTTGTCATAACGAAAGATTTCACTATCTATGTCAAATAAAAATGTCAAGATTTCAATGTGATGAAGAGGTTGAGATATTCGTCTGAAGGCTCGTGAAAATCATAAAATCATTACACGAAATTTCATAATATGCCTAATGGATATTTAATTTTGTTACTCATGACAATATAGTATCTGTGGAACAAAAAAGAGAACCTGCAAAAATAAGAGCAATGAAGATGATAGGGGAAGAAGAAACTGGTTTCGTCATATTCTCAAGAAGCAAATGTCGCAAATATGGTTTTATTAATTTGGGCTGTAAAAATTGAGAAGGTTTAAATACTAAAAATTATATTAAATTCCATCCATAAATTTATTTCATTTTTATAAATATAGTAAAGTTCAATAAATTCAACGACACCACGCATGAATCCGTTTGCATTTATGTAAAAATAGTAAAGATTTTTTATTTGTTAGGTATGGTTCGTGAATTATGTTTGGATTTACGTTAGACTTTTGTTAAATTTTCGTTGCATACTTTTACCATTCTATATTATAGGATTGTTATTGAAAATTAATTTTGCTTCTATTTGTATTTTGTATAAAATAATTTTAAAATTGTAACCCTACTCCTTCATGATGTTTCGAAGATAATTCTCCATCAACGAAAGCCATACATCCTATCTTCTTCCATGTCCATTTCCTTTTGAAATCCATTTTTTGTAATGTCGATTAATGTCATTAATCAGTGAAATTTTTTCAACCTAAAATAATTGAACATGGACACATTGATGTAAGTCACGGGACAATCGTAATTGTATAATTCCGCATAGTCTAGCTTCTTTTTGTTAGAGAGGTAACTTAGTAACGAACTACGACATATTTTATACTTTATAAAAAAATTTAAATGTGCAATTCATATCTTTATTTCATGTTAATTTCAATATTCTAATGCAGTTAATCTTTTATTTGGTTGAGACCAAGGAATTCAGAGTTGTTTAAAGTATTTTGGATGGATGAAGATCATGAAGGCACTAATTGGAGGTAAATTGAGCAACTGGGTCATAAAAGATGAGTTCTAAACCAAGAGGCTCGATTTAACAACCCAACTTTCCAAAATCTCTAACTAGGGTCATAATGACATTCATGCAATCTTAAAATGAAATTTGGTTAATCATTTTAATATAAAATTAAAAAAATATTTAAAAAATAAAAAATAAAACACCACTAATATAATTTAGGGAATGCTAAAAAAAACCAAATCGGGATCACTTATAATGTAATGAGAAAAAAGCATATAAATTTAAAACTTCTAACTTGAAGGTTCAAAATAAAACCATCCAAAACAATCTTGAAAACATGAAACTATGCCCAAGAAATTCTTCCAATTAACATAACTTTCATCAATTGTCTAGTACACTCTTTCTCTCACCTTAAAAATAGTATAAGAAAACACAAGATAAGGCTACTAGGATAAGGTTATGTAATCACATGTAAATGAATGTCCATACCTAGACAATCCTAAACTTGTGTACTCAAGTTCAACATGTATGGCCATTTGAGTGAACAAGTAAACCCATCCTACCATTGGTGATGCATTCAGACAACCTCGTGATTATGAAGAAACATAAACTAGTGGATCCCTGGACACACAAAACTGGTGGACGCAAAGGCATACAAACTGGTGAACCTAAAGACAATCTACGATGTACATAGCTACTGGTAGAAGGGTAATTATCACTAAATTGATCTAGTATTCAACATGCAATAAAAAAGTCCCACAATATAGAGTCATATCATAATAACTCATGAAATTCATAGTTTGATCAGGAAATTTCTGTTGGGTTGTGTGTCCTAAAACTCGCAGTTTGTAAAGTTAAACACATTCTATTATCAATAAAGATGTTATTCAACATTACCTCAATAAACTTGTTATTGAATCTTTAAATTGCATTCATACAGTCAAAATCTAATAAACTAAGATCCATGGCAATTGTATGAATACTTGAACTTTATTTAGAAACATAAAAATGGACCATGTTCGAGTAAATAGCCAAAATGGTCTATAGTATAGAAATAAAGTTGGCTGCCTTATTCTGGTAACATTATTGGATATGGCCTACTCTGTAGCGGTTACAAGTTGTTGTAGAGGTGATATGAACGAAGTGATCTTGATTCGTTCATGTATTGACATGAGAAGTGGGGGCGTCCTATATAATGAGTTTGCATAAGATCAAACCTAGAAATAAGTCATTCTTACTTTATAAACGTTGTTTACTATTTAAGATTGACTATTTCGTTAATCCTTAGCTAACTATCAAGTCCTGTTTATTCGGGATTATCCTTAGATTTGCATGGGTGAGGGTTGGCTCAACAATGCCGGCTCAATAAGCCTTTTATTTCAGGGGTAAGATAAGATAGATAGTTGGTGAAGGAGTAATATGACATGCAACGAAACAAATCAAAATCTATAAGCACCCCAACTAATCTTAATTTGAGTTTTAAACATGCTATTCAAGTGAAATTCATAGAGGGTTTGAAGCAAACACTACCTTTGAAGACTTAGTCCACAAATTCAACAGTAATATTCCAAGATTGAGCTTGAAACTTTAACAAAACCACCATCACGATCTTCTCTACAAAGCTCAAGAAGGAATGTGTGGTGGAAACGCTAAAATCAAGCTGAATTTGGGATGACTTTTGATGGTTTGAGAGGGTTTTCAATTATGCAACAGTTTAGTAGAAAAATTTCTGATTTTTCTCTCAATCAAGTTGCATGGAGGTCTGATTGATACACCCGAACCATGCATCAAAGTAGGGCTGCATGCAGAGCAGCTCCTACTTAGAGAATTAATGAGAATTTGAATGGAATTTGATGATTAACCATGGAAAAATCCACTATTCTTTTATTTTAAAATCAATTTTCTCAAAATTGATTTTAATTTTGATTCTTGATTTTAAATAAAACTATTTTATCTAAAATTAGTTTTATAAATTAATTCCAAATTAATTCATTTGTATAAAACTAATTTTATTTTAATTCAACATTTTTAATTAAAATAATATTAATTTACTATCTTGATTTAAATCAATAAAACATCAATTTCACCAATATGACTCAATTTCTTATTTAAATCATAATTTAAATATTAATTGATTCTCCAATCTCGTTTAATTTCATCTAAAATAAATGTTTCTAATTGTATCAAATACAATAACTTGAAAACCCTAATAATTGAATTTAAACATTTCAAATTCATAACCCTAATTCCAAAATTCATCGAATTAATACTCAATTTTCTATTCTAGTTTATGAGCCAGTAGAGGGACTTATTGGACTACAGATCATGAACTCCAACGATTTATAATTAATCTGTTAAACTCTTTAAACCGAATTAATTACTATTCATTAACTATCAAGACACACCACTATAGCTCGATAGCTGCACTCTCCTCACTATAGATATATTTTTGTCCATTTCGATCATAATTAGTAAGTTGATCCTTCACAGGTCGTTCGTATTTACAATTGGGTCAAAATTACAGTTTTACCCTTGCAAATACATTTTGCACCTTAAGCTCCCATTGACCCTCTTCTGAACAACTTATTTGTAGTATCTTTTATAAATCATATCCCTTTCTACCAAGAGAGGGTAGGGCCCTGTTGTTCCAGAATAGGCATCAACACTTAAGAGAACAACCTATCTGTTATCTCTGAGTCAGGTAGGAGTGAATTCCATCTTGCATAGCTATGTCTCCAGCTATCTACCCAGACTTATCCCCAAAATAGAAGGCTTATTGAGCAGTGCTATTGGACTATTCTCACCTATGCAAATCAAAGGATAATCCTGAAATAAACAAAAATTCATAGTTAGCTCAGAATGAAGACCGTGTTATCCTGGGTCATTTTAGTTTGAAATAGTCAGTTTTAACAATAAACGGTCGTTATAAAGAAAAGTGACTATTTTAAGGTCCAATCTTATGCAAACTCATTGCATAGGATGCTCTCACTCACATGACTATACATGAATAATTTGTGGATCACATCATTTGTATCTTTATACGAAATGGGCCACATCCAATTGTATTACCAGGATGAATACCCAACTTCATCCATATACTTATAGACCATTTAGTCTATATACTATAACTTGATCCTATTTATGTCACCACATAAAGATAAAGTATTCATACTATAGCCGTGGATTTGTTTATTGGATTTTCATTATAAAATGCAATATCAATAGCTTTATTGAATAAAATACTTAATAATATATTATTGATAAACAGAATGTTTAATACAAAAAATTTACGAACTGCGACTTCTAGGACATTCCCAACAATCTCCCACTTGGACTAAAACTCCAGTGAGAACAAATATATACAATACAATGTTGAGAAACATAGAGAAAAATACAATAAACTAGGGCATCTCTAATACCATAGACATTTTCCCACTTGCCCTAGATTACGTTGCTCGGAGTCCTAGTCCAACCAGGTGGCCTTCGAACACTTTAGCTGAGAGGGCCTTCATAAATGGATCAACAAGGTTGTCTTAAGAGCCTATCTTCATGACTATCATGTCTCCTCAGTGTACTCTCTCTGATGAGATGGTACATTCTCTCAATATGTTTTCCACATTTGTGAATCCTTGGTTCTTTTGAGTTGGCAACAACACCATTATTGTCACAATACAGTGTGATGGGTAGCTGCATATTTGAAACTACTTGCAAGTCAGCCAAGAATTTGAGTAGCCATACTGCTTCTTTAGCAGCTTCACATGCAGCTACGTATTCTGCATCCATTGTGGAGTCAGTGATATAACTCTGTTTAATGCTTTTCAAAACTATAGCTTCTCCATTGAGAGTGAAAATTGATTCTGAAATAGATTTTCTTGAATCTACGTCAGTCTGGAAATTAGAATCAGTGTATCCAGTAAGGATCAAATTCTTCGGACCATACATAAACATATAGTCCTTCGTTCTTCTTAGATACTTGAGGATGTTTTTGGTAGCAGTCCAATGACTGTATCCTGGTTTGGATTGGAACCTGCTAACGATTCCAAATGCGAAGCATATGTCAGGACGTGTACATAACATTTCATACATCAAACTCCCAACTATAGATATATGGAATTCTTTTCATTTCCTCAACGTCTTGAGGCGTCTTAGGACACTGTTCCTTTGACAAATGAATTCCATGTCTAAAAGAAAACATACCTTTTTTGGAATTTTGCATATTATATCTTGACAACATCTTGTCAATATAAGATACTTGAGATAGTGCTAGGGTTCTATTCTACGATTTCAAAAAATTTGTATCCCTAGAACATATTGAAGATCACCCAAATATTTCATTTGGAATTTTGTTGCTAACCATCTCTTTACGTCAGCAAGGAAGCTTGTCGCATTCCCAATGAGCAAGATATCATCAACATAAAATACTAAGAATGTTACAGTCTTGTTGATTATTTTCTTGTAAACATAAGGTTTGTCAACATTCTGTTCAAAGTCAAAAGATTTGATCACAATAAAAAATCTTATATTCCAGGATCTTGAAGCTTGCTTTAACCCATAAATGGATTGTTTAAGCTTACAGACTTTCTATTCTTATCCTTATTCGATGAACCCTTCTGGTTGAGATATAAAAATACTTTCATCAAGATGGCCATTCAGAAAAGCTTTTTTCACATCCATTTCCATATTTCATAGTCATAATATGTGGCAATGGATAGAAGTATTCTTATATATTTTATCATGGCAATAGGAGAAAAGGTTTCTTCATAATCAACCCCTTCTCTTTGGGTAAAACCTTTTGCCACGAATCTGGCTTTGTAGGTTTGCACCTTGTCAGTTTGGTCTTGTTTTCTTTATAGATCCATTTGCAATGTATAGGTTTGATCCCATGTGGTTGATCTACAAATTCCAAGAAAAAATTAAAGTACATCGAGTCCATTTCAACGTCCATGGCTTTTTTCCACGGTTCCCTATCAACATCTTCCATTTCCTTTTTAAAGATTAATGGATCCTCTAAACCATCATCTTGTATGATGTTTTTAGTTTCAGTTAAACCCATATAACGTTCAGGTTGCTGAATAACCCTCCCATTACGTCGAGGCACACTCAACTCTTGAGAAGGACATGACGTGGCAACAACAGTTGTTGATAGACCAGGTTGATCAACAACTCTTGTTGATTTGTCTATAGCATCTTTGGTCATGCCTTGTAATATTAGTTTACTGTGAGGTTGATGATTTTTAACTTGATCTTCTTCCAAGAATGTAGCATTTATCGAGACAAACACTTTTCTTCTTGGGGATCATAGAATAGTCCTCCTTTTGTTTCTTTAGGGTATCCTACAAAGAGGCATAAACAAAATTTAAGAGTTTATTATATTTAAATATTGATTAAATATTAAATTACATAAATAGGATTCATGTATTAAAATTAGGCATGTGATTAATTTGCTATTTTATATTAAATTATATAATTAATTAAAAATCAAATTAATTTCCATTTTAGATTCAATTTAAGAAATTGGATATTGTGATTTAGATTTGATTAATTGAGAATTAATTAAATCAAATTTTAATTAATTATAGAATTAATTAAAACAAAGAAATTAGAAATTTAGAAATTGAAAATTTAGTGAGTATTTCCCACTTTTCTCAAGCTTGAGGCGTTTCACAAGAAAATTGACACAAATTTCACTTGGATTCTTCAACTAGCTGCTAGCATTCATGGCTGATGAAGCGCTTGCATATTGATGGTAATTAAAACCTCCTCAATGGTGAAAAAGAAATAGGTTCTAAAGCTGAAGAAAAGGGTTTTCTGAAGTTTATCTTCTTCCTCACAAAACCCACATTTTCTAACTTCACAAATTCACTCAAATTCAAGGGTGAGAATAGTAGAGAACATTTCTTGGTGGTTCACTAACAATTTGTCACTTAATTTACTTAAAGAGCAGCTTGGATTCAAGAGAACTCATCAAAGTTATATAATCAGAAACCCTTTTATGTTTTTCTTGCAAAAACATGCTTTTTGAACTCAAATTAAATGTAATTAGAGTGCTTATTGATTCTGTTTGCTTCCGTTGCATGGTTGTGTATCCCATCAATTGGTACCCGAGAGTGATTTAAGCACTCAATTAACGTTAATTTGAGTTTTGGTGGGTGAATTTTCGAAATTGCATGTTTATGGACTGAAATAGATGTTTTTCAGCTTTGGCATTAGATTTCTCTTTGATTTACAGTTAAATTTATAATTGGCTCTTGTTTGATGAGCTTAAATGTGTGCTCTAGAGTCTATAGTTTATTTAGAGTCATTAGAATCCAAATTAGGTTGTAATTTGTTGTTTGAAGCAAGCGAGGTCGTGGAGCAGATTCTGGAGAATAGCTTTCTGTCCAGGTAGTGTTGCATAGCTGCTTATATTGCTAAACGAGTTTGAGCCAATCAGACGATCGAGTAAGCGAGCTTTTCAACCAAGCGTCGAGCATCGAGCGTCATGCAATGAATTAGACCGACCAAGCAGTAAGGATCGATGACTGTATCGGTTTGCTAAGCGAAGACGAACGAGGAAGGCTGGTTTGACCGGTTTTCTTCAGTTTCGGTCTGATTCAGCCCCAATCCGGTTTGATTCAACCATCTTTGGACTGGTTCCACCCATTTTGATGCCTTGGAGTTCCGGTTTGGGTCGGTTTGAGTAGTTATACACCAATTTGAAGCTGTTTTTGGACCAATTTCTAATAATTTAGTTATTATGCTTGCTTAGGATGCCAAACTTGAACCATATCAGTATTATTTAAATAATTATGCATGTGATATATGTTGTATTTAAATTTAAATATGTTTGTGCATATCGTATGCTATTTAGGTTTAAAATCCCACCATAGGAAGCATGTTACATGTATTATATATATGTTAAAAATTGTTATAATGTATAGAATGTTTAGGGTTTCAGTGATTTGATATAACTGTTATATTAAATTGGAATGCCTTGATGTATGTTTTGGATATAATAGCATGTCTAATTTTTATAAGTTGTTATAAAATCTAATTAGACATTAAAATCCATAACAAAGATAAGTTGCATGCTCACGTAAGTTAATAACCCATTTTAATAAGTTTAAATAGGTCAACATCTTGTAAAACGTGGTTACAAACTCAACCGGTATATAATCTTGTCTAAGGCTGGAGGTACTTAAGTTGACAGTCTATGGAATGCCTCCTACCTGTGGATTATGGCCATATAATTAAGCATTGTTAACCGGTTTTATAAGCGTACGTGAGAAATGTGAGGTAATAAAATAGACATCGTAAGTTTAAATCCATTTATAAGTGTTATACTTAGATAAACCACATACACTTAGGGTTGTTTAATTAGCCAAAATGAACCTTGGTATAAATATTCCTAATTTGATAGTAGAACATTTAAGTGGGAGTTTAATAACTTATAAGATAACATTATTAGAACACTTTAGTGGGAGATTAATAATATATACGATACGTTATTTCTAGCTCTCGCATCCCTAAGAGTTCACAATCAAGATTTAAGTGGTACTTCGTGTCACCTAGGGAGTGACCTCCATTTAGAGAGTATTTGCATAAATCAAGATTTAGGTGAATAAGGGAAAGTTGTTCAAACAAAAATAAAGTATATGATACATTGATTTCAACATTCACGTCCTCACAAGGTTCACACCGTGAGATTCATATGACACTTTGTATCACCCTGGGAGTGACCTCCATTCGGGAAGTGTTTGTATGAGTCAAGATCAAGTTGAATGTGGGAAGTAGTTCATAGTAAGTGGGTGAAGGATATGTGTCAACATGTCCTGCAGTCTCTTCCGTTAGTTTGGATCGTGAGATTCCTATGTTGCACCTGCTGGTTTGCTTTAGGTGGCCTTTTCTAGTCATTTAACGATGGCGATCCCCTCGAAGGGTTGTAACATAGGATTCAGAACAAATCAAACTCCAGAAATGGATAGGATTTCTTAGTTCCATTCCCAACATCGACGCTTCATTTCGGTAGAATTGTTGGGGTCGACATCTGAGGTCTACAAATAGAGGGTTACACTTACAAAATTACTAAAGAGTTAGTAATTTATGACCGAAAATGATAACTAAACAACTATAGTAATAAGAGTTATTCTGAAGATAGTGTTTGGTCAAAATTGTTTTGCTTTAGTGAAGGAGTATTTGACTGCTCCTAGGTAGTACTTATTCTAACTCACTATAGTATCGTTGCAAATAAATAATGGTTATGGGTACATTATTGCTTGTTTTGCTAGAACTTGATTTTGGATTTAGATGCTAGTTTACTAAATTAGAATTTGTTTAAAATTTCAGCATGTCGAATTCTTGTAGAATACTCGCTTTCGATTTAGTTAACAGTTAAATCGAATCAACGTACAAATTACTAGCAGTTGATGGTTCTAAAAGAGTTTTAACAAAGGATTGTCCTCTATCACCCGATTCATCTAAAGTTTTGAACGGTGTAGATGAGAATGTAAAATTATTAGTTTTCATTCGAAAATGATGATGTGTTCATTACTTCAAAGAACATCAAAATTTGTTCTGCAAAATTAGAAAATAACTTGTATTTGTTAAAATTGTTTGAGGTAAAGGCTGTTTTGAACATAGAGATGTTTCAAATAGTTGAAATTTGTAATAAGGAGAGGAAAGACTCTCCAAATACCCATCTTTGACACTTTAGACTAGGTCACATAAATCATATCAGGATTGAGAGATTGGTTAGGAATGGTCATCTAAATAAGTTAGAAGACAGTTCATTACCACCATGTGAATCCTATCTTGAAGGTAAAAGTACTAAAAGATCTTTTTTCTGGAAAAGGTTTTAGAGCCAAAGGACTCTTAGAGCTGGGACATTCAGACCTTTGTGGTCTAATTAATGTTAGAGCTAGAGGAGGGTAAAAATATTTCACCAGCTCTACTGAGGACTATTCAAGGTATGGGCATATTTACCTAATTCGTCAAAAGTCTGAAACATTTGAAAAGTTCAAAGAATATAAGGCTAAGGTTGAGAATCAATTAGGTAAAAAGCTTAAAATACTTTGATCAGATCGAGGTGGTGAGTATATGGACGTGGAATTGTAGAACTATTTGATAGTGAAAGAAAACTCAACATGAGGAGTTCCTTGAGTAGAAGCGGATCATCCAAATTTCATTTTCGATTGAAGTATAAATTTATAGTACAACAAACAGATTATGCAATAGAAGTAAATTACAACATGCTATTTAAATAAAATACATAGTTCAAAGGAAATTACCTTTGAAGAACACTTCTTCTCGTATCCCTCGAATAGTCACGAACTCTTTGATAAAAAAGAAACAAGAACTTGAAGACCTTATTCAAGTGAATCACAAATCGAATGGAAGATAATACTGCCACTCGGATTCCTCAGTATATGCAGGATGAGAACCCAGGAGTGTTGGGCTCTCACTATTTTGGTTAAGAGGATATTTGTGAGTTTGGAGGAAGACAATCAAAGAAGAAACACTATCGCATAGCAAACTTCTCGATCGTTTAGGCTATCGCATAGACAAATAGAGCCTATCGTATATGCTCTGAGTTTGTCGTGTAGACTATCGTATAGTCTCTCTTTCCATTCTTGTTGTAATTTGTTTTCTTGGAAATCTTAGTCTTAGAAGTAAAAAATGAAAAAAACTCTTTTTCATTTTATTCTAATTGCCATAAAATTTCCATAACCACCAACTAAGGTAGTTTTTGAGAAAAAGGGATTATTGTTCAAAATAATAAATAATATAAATAAATATGATAACCAACTTATCATATTATATTTATAACCTATAGTTTTAATATTGCATCACATACAATATAAACTATACTTCTTTTTCTCTATTTTATGGCATTTAATATAAATCATATTTATATTAAATTAACAACTATTTGAATCTCATTCAAATATTTATTCCTCCAATTAATGTATCAAATACATTATATCATATATTATTGAATTAATTTAATTATATTATATATAATTAAATTCCCTCGTGAACAATTAAAATTAACCCAAAAATTGATTCTCAACATAATCCTTTTGAGCTACCAAGGGGATCTTATGAACCTGTAGCTTGAAGCTCTAATGGTACGTGAATAATTAATTAAACTCCTTAATTACATTATCCAACATCTGTTAACTGTCGAGCACTCCACTAAAGACCGACAGTTTCACTATTCGCACTACAGATATATTTCTGTGTCCATTGGATAAAACCAATCAACAGTGTGATTACCCTTCATAAATTTCTCGTACGTACAGCTGGGCCAAATTTATTTTTCCCCTATAGTTACATCTGACTCCTTAAGTACCACTGATTCCTCTAATGAATAATAAGTCATAGTCACACTATGACTAAGTCCTCTCTGGCCAAGAGAGAGTATGGTCACTATGTTCAAGACCCAGAATTAGCCCGTAACGAAGAAATTTATCTAATTACCCCTGTATTGGGAAAGGAGTGAATTTCATCTTGTGTAGCTGAGTTCTTAACTCCCCAGTCATACGAATCCCCAAAATGGTAGGCTTGTTGAGTTGGCCATCTGGCCATTCTCACCCATATAAATCAAAGGACTGCCTTCATGAGCAGGAGTTCACAACTCACTCAAGATTCAGGTCATGTCATCTATGGTCCTCCTACTAAAATGTAAGTCTCGGTGGCATTATATAAAGAGACTAATCATTTCATGGACCGGTCTTATACTAACTATTTATATAGGATACCTCCGTTCGCATGTCTCCAAATGAATGATCAGGATCAAATTATTTGTAGCACTTTATAGCATTTGTAACACCTATAAAGCAGGCCGTATCCATATTGTCATCAGGATAAGGTACCCACCCTTATTCATCTACTACAGACCATTTAGGTTATCATTTAAACAAGATCCACCTATATGTCTCTACATACTTGTTTAAATTTACATAAAATAACCTCGGTTCTTAGTTTATTGGATTGAGTATATGCTTATAAAATAACACTTATCTTATTATTAACAACATGTTTACACAGAGTTTACAAACTATGAGATTACAAGGAGATTTAGGACACCAAACCCTACAGATAGAACATGGAATCCAGTCTCAACTCACAGCCCCTGACACGCCTCAACAAAATGGTGTGGCAGAAAGGAGAAACAAAACCTTGTTGAACATGGTTCGTTTCATGATGAGTCATGCTCAGTTACCAAATTCTTTATGGGGACATGCAATTGAAACTGGAATGTACATTTTGAACATGGTTGCCTCGAAAAGTGTTTCTAAAACATCTTACGAGCTATGGAGAGGATGTAAAGGAAGTTCACATCACTTTAGAATCTGAGGTTGCCCAGCACATGTGTTGGTGCAAAATCCTAAAAAGTTGGAACGTTGTTCAAAAGTATGCCTATTTGTATGCTACCCTAAAGAAACAAAAGGTGGTAACTTTTACTATCCTCAAATGCAACTTTCGACTAATGCAACTTTCTTGGAGGAGGACTCCATGAAGAATCATCAACCTCGCAGTAAGCTAGTAATAGAAGAAAGTTTTAGAGAAACGACAAATGCATCAACAAAAGTTGTTAAAAGAGCAGGTTCATCAACAAGAATTGTCCATTGCTGCATTTTATGATTATAAAATATGGCAAATGGATGTCAAGACAACCTTTCTGAATGGTGATCTTGAAGGGAGTATCTACATGTCTCAACAAGAAGGGTTCATCGAACAAGGTCAAAAGCAAAAGGTTTGCAGGCTTAATCGATCCATTTATGGGCTGAAACAAGCACCTAGATCCTGGAATATGAGATTTGATACTATGATCAAAACTTACGGCTTTGAACAAAATGTTGACGAACCTTTTGTTTCCAAGAAAATTGTTGATAAAACTATCGCTTTTCTGGTGTTGTATATTGATGATATTCTACTCATTGAAAATGAAGTAGAATTTTTAGCTGACATTAAGAGATAGCTGGCTACGTAATTCCAAATGAAAGATTTGGGAGAAGCACAGTATGTTCTTGGGATCCAAATAGTTCGGAACCGCAAGAATAGAACTTTAGCATGTTCTCAATCATCTTATATTGACAACATGTCTAGATATAAAATGCAAAATTCCAAGAAAGGAACATTGCTTTTTAGACATGGAATTCATCTGTCTAAGGAACAAAGTCCTAAGATGCCTCAGATGTTGAGATAATGAAAATAATTCCATATGCATTAGGAGTAGGGAGTTTGATGTATGCCATGTTGTGTACTCGTCTTGGCATATGCTATGCAGTTGGAATAGTTAGAAGGTTTCAGTCCAATCTTTGATATGATCATTGGACTGTTGTTAAAAACATTCTCAAGTATCTCTGGGGAACGAGAAATTATATGCTCGTGTATGGTGCTAAGGATCTGATCCTTATTGAATACATTGATTCTAACTTCTAGACCGATATAGATTTGAGGAAATCAACTTCGAGGTCAGTATTCACTCTGTATGGAGGAGTAGTAGCGTGGAGAAGTGTCAAGCAAAGTTGTATTGCTGACTCCACAATGGAAGCTGAGTATGTAGCTGCAAGTAAAGCAGTATGGCTCAGAAAGTTTCTGACTGATATAGAAATGGTTCCAAATATGCACCTGCCCGTCACCCTCTCAGCAAAGTGTTCGAGGGTCACCTAGTAGGACTAGGTTTATGACATATTTGTGACTAGGGAAAGTGGAAAATTTTATGGGTATTTGATGCCTTAGTTTATTGTATTTTTTTTTATTCTCTCATTGTAACTCAACATTGTATTTATTTGTATATATATTGATCCACTAGAGTTTCAGTTCAAGTGAGAGTATTGTTGGGTTTTGTGTCCTAAAACTCGCAGTTTGTAAAGTTAAACACATTATATTATCAATAATGATTTTATTAACTATTTCTTCAATAATGTTGTTATTGGCTTTTATACAGTCTAAATCTAATAAACTAAGATCCATGGCTATTACATGAATACTTGAACTTTATATAGAGATATAAAAATGGATCAAGTTCGTGTAAATAGCCAAAATGGTCTCTAGTATACGAATAAGATTTGGTGCCTTATTCTGGTAACACTATTAAATACGGCCTACTCTGTAGCGGTTACAAGTTCTTGTAGAGCTGCTACAAACGAAGTGATCCTAAATCGTTCATGTATTGACATGAGGAGTGGGGGCCTATGCAATGATTTTGTATAAGATCAAACCAAGAAATAAGTCACTGTTACTTTATAAACACTATTTACTGTTTAAGACTGACTATTTCGTTAAGATGACCACTGACTATTTCACTTAGATGACCTAGGTAACTCGGTCTTGCTAAGTATAAACTCTCGTTTATTTGGGATTATCCTTAGATTTTCATAGGTGAGGGTTGGCTCATTAGTATCAGCTCAATAAGCCTCCCATTTCAGGGGTAAGAACAAGTAGATAGTTGGAGACATAGGGTGCAAGATGGAATTCAGGCCTACCCGATTTAGGGATAGAAGAAAGATTGTTCTCTAAAGTACTGAATCTAGGTCTTGAACAAGAGGCCACACCCTCTCACTGGCTTAAGAGGGATCCAATTTAGTGATTGGATCATAAACCAATTGTTCATTAGAGAATCAGTAGAAACTTAAGGAACAAGAAGTAATATTGGGGGTAAAACAATATACTGACCCAACTGTTATTACAAACATTATTGGTTATGGTTATATCATGTAGACACAAATATATCTGCAGTGAGAAGAGTGCAATTATCGAGCTATAGTGGTATGACTTTATAGTTAACGAATACTGATTAATTTGGACTAAAGAGTTTTAGCCAATTAATCTTAAATCGTTGGAGCTCATGATCTGTAGGTCCATAAGGTTTTTCTATTGGCTCGTAAAACATGAGCTCCTTGAATTAATAAATTGTGTGAATTTGGAATGATATCAATTTGAATTGTTCAAATGGAATTCCAATTTGAAAATGTTCAAATTGAAATTAGGGTTTGAATTTAAATAAGTTCAAATTCAAAATAGGGTTTGTATAATTATATTTGATATAATTAATTAAACGTTTAATTTTTCAAAACTAAACAAAACTGGAGAGTTTATTATATTTAAACAAAGGGTAATTTGGTCGAAATTCACTTCCAACTTTCCATCAACACGAATCCAAATTGAACACGAAATTAAGGGGTAAAATCCAAAATTACAAGAAGATATGTGAATCCAAAGGGTTTTGAAACCTTAATACTTACCAAAAGCATACCAACGTTCTTGAACATATTTGACAGTATGCCAACGGCCTCCAAAAACGTGAATCAAGGGTTTTAAACATTATGGGTCAATTAAATTTAGTCTACAAAATCCTTACTCATAATCAAAAATCGATAATGACAACAATTAAATGTTATTATACATAGTAAAAGTTAGTTAGAACTTTATTCTACTGCTTATTTTCACGGATGCTATGATGTAATTATGGTTAACAATTTCTTCCCCAAAAATAGTTGTAAAAATCTCCGACTCCCAAGCCAAACATATGTTCATTCTTGTTCAGATAAATCGAAACCTATCAACTCCACTTTTTATAAAAATGTAAAGTAATAAAAAAGTTTCATACATAAAAAGTACAAGGTTTTTTACTCAATTTACAGACCTTACACTTGTGGTATGGATTGAAACAAAAAACCTTGTGGTAACTAAGATACTCGTATATTAATTGAGTCATGTTCAGTTTTGCCGATTTGTTTTAATACAGACAACAGAAAGTGGACAAGATTGATAAAAGTGGACGAAATTAATCCATATCAATAATGTTATTGACCAACCAATACATATAATCTTAAGTATCGATCTGTTGAATTCATGTGTCTGTTAATTATCTACAAAGCCTATAAATAACTTTTTAAATGAAACAACTTATATTTTTAAGCCTATAAATAACTTTTTAAATGAAACAACTTATATTTTTAATCAACCCAAAAACCTAAGACTAAATTCTGAAGGATCCTTTTTGCTACAATTCTAAATGATTAGAGAGCATAACTAGGCACATTCCTCACCAATCATCGTAGAACTTTCATCTATTTATTTAGACCAATTTTGTAAGCCAATAAGACTTCTCCAACATCTAAACATCAATGTTCTAGGCATGGGGATGAGTAAATTTTATTAAGATATCATTTGACACATAAATAAAATCTAATGTAATATTGACATGGAAACATTCATTTTAAAACCATACCAATTAAAAGTGCAAAAAATAATGGACAAAGATTATGGAAAATGTCTCGTATTATTTTAGAAGTTTGTGAGGAACATTACACAAAATTCGGAATGCAACAAAATCAGTTTTTGGTACCACAATCATAGAAACAATAACAAGCATATATGGTTTGTGCAGGGTTAGTAGGAATGCATTGATGTGAAATACTATAATGCTTCTCCCAACACTTCTTTCCACAGTCATCAAGGGTGCATCTACTGTTATACAATATATCTTGTCATCTTTGGGCAACTGACTCCTTCAGGCACCAAGATCAATACAACTATGTAATAACAAAAAAGATAAATAAATAAACAAACAAATTAGCAATATCTTGTCATGACGAAATATTTCACTATCTATGTCAGGATTTCAATGTGATGAAAAGGTTGAGATATTAGTCTGAAGGCTCGTGAAAGTCATAAAATCATTAGTGCGAAATTTCATAATATGTCTAATGGATATTTAATTTTGTTATTCATGACAATATAGTATCTGTGGAACAAAAAAGAGAACCTGCAAATATAAGAGCAATGAAGATGATAGGAGAAGAGGAAATTAGTTTCGTCATATTCTCAAGAAGCAAATGTCGCAAATATGGTTTTATTAATTTGGGCGGTAACAATTTTACGATCGAGAAGGTTTAAATACTAAAAATTACATTAAATTCCATCCATAAATTTATTTTATTTTTATAAATATAGTAAAGTTCAATAAATTCAACGACTCCATGCATGAATCTGTTTGCATTTATGTAAAAATAGTAAAAAAAAATTATTTGTGATATACGGTTCGTGAATTAAATTTGGTTTTTAAATTTTCGTTGCATACTTTTACTATTCTATAATATATGATAGTTATTGAAAAATAATTTTGCTTCTATCTGTATTTTGTATAAAATAATTTTAAAATTGTAACCCTACTCCTTCATGATGTTTCGGAAAATTCTCCATCAACAAATCCATATATCCTATCTTCTTCCATGTCATTAATTAGTTGAAACTTTTTCAACCTAAAATAATTGAACATGGACACATTTATGTAAGTCACAGGACAATCATGAAAGTATAATTCCGCATAGTCTAGCTTCTTTTTATTAGAGAGGTAACTTAGAAAACAAACTACCACATATTTTATACTTTATAAAAAAATTTAAATGTGCAATTTATATCTTTATTTCATGTTAATTTCAATATTCTAATGCAGTTAATCATTTATTTTGTTGAGACCAAGCAATTCAGAGTTGTTTAGATTATTTTGGACAGATGATGATCATGAAGGCACTAATTGGAGCTAAATTGAGCAACTGAGTCATAAAAGATGAAGTCTAAACCAAAAGACTCGATATAACAACCCAACTTACCAAAATTTCTAACTAGGGTTATAATGACATTGATAGAATTTTAAAAAGAAAATTGGTTAATCATTTGAATATAAAATAAAACATATTTAAAAAAAAAAAAACAAAACACCACTAATATAATTTAAGGAATGCTAAAAAAATTAATTCGAATCACTTAAAATGTAATGAGAAAAAAGCATATAAATTTGAAACTTCTAACTTGAAGGTACAAAATAAAACTATCCAAAAGAATCTTGAAAACATGAAACTATGCCGAAGGAATTCTTCCAATTAACATAAATTTCATCTAGTGTCTAGTACACTCTTTCTCTCACCTTAAAAACAGTATAAGAAAACACAAGATAAGACTATTAGGATAAGGTTAGTCACATGCAAATGAATGTTCATACCTAGACAATTCTAACCTTGTGTACTCAAGTTCAACATGTATGGCCATTTGAGTGAACAAGTAAACTTATCCTACCGTTGGTGATACATTCATACAACTTGATGATTATGAAGACACACAAACTAGTGGATCCGTGGCCATACAAAACTGGTGGACGCAAAGGCATACAAACTGGTGAACCCAAATGCAATCTAGGGTGTATATATCTACTGATGGAAGGATAATTATCACTAAATTGATCTAGCATGCAATATGCAATAAAAGAAGTCCCACAATATAGAGTCGTATCGTAAGAACTCATGAAATTCATAGTTTTCTCACGAAATCTCTCCAGTCGTAAGAAAGATAACATGTGAACTTTTCCAATGTTGCTTAGCCAAGTCGATATATAATTTCATGGCATAAGGATATTTCAGTCGCAAGGTGATTTACGATGAAATGAAGCCCAAATAATATCAAAATATAACAACTTATTTACATCAATAAAATTTGCATCAAATCCTAAAACATAAACCAAATTTCACGTTTAACATTTAAGTCTTAATTCCCAAATACTGATTCTCTGAAACTGTATGTAAACAATGTACCAAAGGGTAATTTGGTCAAAATTCACTTCCAACTTTCCAATTCAACACAAATCCAAATCGAACACGAAATTAAGGGGTAAAATCCAAAATTACAAGAAGATAAGTGAATCCAAAGGGTTTTGAAACCGTAATACTTACCAAAAGCATACCAACGTTCTTGAACTTATTGGATAGTATGCGAACGACCTCCAAAAATGTGAATCAAGGATTTGAAACATTATGGGTCAATTAAATTTAGTCTAAAAAATTGTAAAACCCACACCATACTTTTCATTTTTAATTATATTTATTATTTTAGTTAAGAAAAGTAATTTGGTTAAATAATTAAGCTAGATTTGAATTGTGGGTTTTTATGTAAGAATAATTTTGAAGAAGGAAAAATGTCTAAGTTGGGGAACTTAGCTCTCGGATACTTATTAATCTAGTCTTGCAAAAATAATTTTTGGCTATGTGTTAGCCGGGAAGAGTGGTGGCTGAGCATTGAGTTAGCCTAAGGCCGGCACAAATTAAATGTCGTCAAGCGTCAAGTATAAACGATCAAGGAAGGGTCGAGCATCAAGTGTACGCGATTGAGGAAGGGTCGAACGTCGAGTGTGAGCGATCGAGGAAGGATCGGGCATCAAGTATGATCAAGGAAGGGTCATGCCTTGAGTACAAGGGATCGAGTAAAGAACGTGCATCGGGCAAGCCATTCAGCATCGAGCATCCCATCGAGTATCGATTCCTTCCCATCGAGTATTTAGTAGAGAGCCATTGAAATTTTCATCGAGTAATAACCCTTCTCCATCGAGTTTTTCACAGCGAGGATCGAGTTTGCTCGAAACACTTAATTTTAAAATTTTATTTTAGTTATCTGGAAAGATGGCTTAATCTGGGCCCTTAATCTCCACTAGTAGAACAGGTGGCTTAGAAGATTTCATGCAAAATTGTTGGGCGTTAGTATAATAAGGGAAGAGAAATTCAAGAACTCGTTCTGGACGATTCCTTCGAGCAAATCAGACGATCTTGGTACCGTTGGAAAGATCTATGAGTCTAGTTCCTTTAATCAAGATCTATGAGTCTAGTTCCTTTAATCAAACCTTTGGAAAGGAGTTCTCACCAGAAAGAGGGTCGAAGGGAGAAGGAAGCGATGAAGGTTCGTTTTCAGGCGTTTCCGGGCACTCGACGAAGAATCGTAGATCTAGGCTGAACCATTTGAATTTTGAAGCTAAAATTTCAAGGTATTATTGTTAACACCATTTTAAGCGAGTTTGTAGAAGGAACTTTTGTAAGATAAGGTCGGGGGTTCGAGTTACATATTTTGGAATTTAAACCTGGAATCTTTGTTCAAGCAGGAAGTTGCGGTTCAGGTCCATCGGGAGAGATTTAAAGTCCCAGGTTAAACCACAAGGAGTTTTACACTGAAACTCTGATGTAACATTTTTAACAAAATTCTAAACATGTTTTGAAAAAGGAACTTTCTTAAAATGATTTATGGTTTTCAAGTTACTGACGTTAGAAGTTGAATCTGAAAATTGTGGGTGAACAGGCAACTTCTTGCTAAGTATGAGCTTGGTTAAAAAGAGTAGTCTCAAAAGGGAGACCAAAGTAGTAACTAAAATTATTATTTTTATGTGTAGGAGTGACTTCGGAGAGGCCTACCAAGCCTAGGAAAAATTCAAGCCTAAAAACCCATGAGTGATTAAATGTTTTTTAAAAAATATATATATAAAGAACATGTGTTCCAAATGAATTTTATGCTAACGTTCATGGGTTTTCCAAGCAACTAAAATTTATACTTATGTTTTAAAAGGATTCATGGGGCATATCTTAAGCATGATATTTTAAGTTATTTAAATGAGTTTTACTAATCCTAGCACATGTTAAGATTGAATGGAAAGGTAATGCAAACTAGATGTTTATAATTTGTGAAGCATGCATGTTGAATCGTGATAATACTCTTATGGCAAAAGCTAGGTAAATGATATTCCTAAGCTTATGGTACTCAAATATTCTATGAATTTACAATTCTAATAAACCAGATACCTAAGGTATAAAAGGTATTCGATGATGTACCTACAATGTTGACAGTACTTAATATACTCCACGTGCACGTAGGTAGTTCTATATGAGAGGCTAAAGTATGGGTCTTCTTGCCATAGTCATTATAATGGGACCGAAGTATGGGTCTCACGGCCATGAATGGACGTTGGGAGCTTGTGCAACGAGCGCTCATTCTCAACTAAGGTTTGATAGTATGATTGATTATGACGCATGATAATATGTAAGTTGTTTGAGATTATTTCTAGCCTGTTTATATGTTTAAATTAATGTGTATGAAAGGCTTGAGACAAATTGTATTTCTATGAGTCACTCACTGGGCAAGTAGCTCACCGTTTTCAAATCTTTTCCTTTTCCCATGTAGCGGTTAGTTTCCTCGTGGTTGAACCCACTGTTGCTTGCCACTCAAAGCTGGGGTATGAAGGAAGATGTCACACCCCGCCCTGAGCCTACCTCCTGAGCTCGAGGCGAGGTGCGATGGACCGTAGATACCACCCTTTTGTGATACCTACTACCCATCTGAAACTTTTTACTCTCATAAAATTTTAAGCCAAGGATAGAACAACTGTTTGACTCAACTCATTTTATTACAAACAATATGACGTTTATACAACTTTCAGGCTTAACTATAAAGTTTACAACAACAACTCTAGAACCCAAAGTGTGACTGTGGCGTGGTGGACCTTGATCTTAGCAGCACCCTGGAACTTCTTACCTTTCGCTACTTGGGAAAAAAAACATGAAAGAAAAGAATGAGTTTCATGAAGCTTAGTGAGTGGTTGGTAACTTCTAGAGTCTATTTCAACTCATAAAAAAACAAGCATATCACGACTACGATGTTACATTCAAACCTTAGCCTTGAGTGAGTCTGTTCTCAACTCTATCTAGACGCACCGTAGATAGTTAAACTGATACTACTCATAATGAGTCTGTTCTCAAACTCTACCTACACATACGGTAGATAGTTAAACTGATACTAGTCATAAACACTTACTCTCCTGCGTTCCCTATGCGCACATAGATCCCCGCTTATGTGCTTAGAAGCTAGGCCTATCAACCCTCTGACCATCTCATATGAGGTTCTTCTCATAGGTTCAGGAGCTAGACCTCTCAGTCCCCTGACCATCCCGTGAGGTTCTGCTCCGCGCTCAGGAACTAGGTCTTGCTACTAATGCATGCCCTTCATGATCAACACATAACTTCCTCCAAATCTACCCTCTAACATTCTTCCTAATATTTTTCAAGAGGATTTCGGGTTATGAACTGAAGAGACACTTAGCGGTGATATTTATAGGCTTTAGGAATTGATATTTATGCAATGGCGAAATAGGATGTTTCAGTCTCTATTTTGCAGGAAATAGGTCACCACATGCGTTAATGGCTCGAAGACAAAATGTACAATGCATCTACTTCACATGCGCCCATCAATCAAGAACGAAGAGATGATCAACGCAATGACGGCGCATGCGACAATTGATCAAGAGCTTTAGTGATCAACACATTTCAAGCGCATGCGGTAATCAAAAACAACACTGCATGCGGCGATAGATCGAAGATATGAAGAGCAACAAATTTGCAGACGATTCTGATAAGTGTACAGCTTTTAGTTGTGCAATTCTTACGAATTGATCTTGTAACAGAAAGGAATTTTCCATTCCGCCATTTCAGAAACTACCATAACTAGACAGTGGGGACCACAAATTCAAAGAGCCAAGGTCTCGCCTATAAATAGCTTCCTCAAATTCGCTGAAATACATATATACATAGTTACAGAGATATACTGATACTGGAGAGAGAGGCTGGTCTGAAGCGACGTCAAAGAGTAAATCAAGGAGAACTATGAGACAAGGCTGAGAAGTGAGTCTCTGAGCAAGGAATTCTTCCATTCCCGAGGTTGAAGCTCTGTGCAAAGGGTCAATTCTACCGAGAAAGCAAGCCTGAGAGAGAAGCTTTCCTCTCCACCACATCCACACACCGGCAAGCATAAATCTCCGATCGAGATCTATGTCAAGACGTTGGCACTCCTTCCATATTTATTTCTATTCTCTATTTCATCTTCTGTATTTATCTTCTTTAATCCTACATTCACAAACATGTATCAAATGATTAATTTTAGAATTAAATGTTATCATCGTCACCATTATCATCTCTCTGTCTCTTTCCATACTTTTATCATTCATTTTCTCCATGATGTGTTTTTAATCCCCGGGGTAAAAAGCAAGAATTAAGCAAGTGAGTCAAATCTGTGTTAAGGAATCAATTACGTTTAGCTAAAGCATGCTCGACGGCATCTTAACCAGTGAGAGCAGAAGTGAAGATTCTATTCCGCCTATCAAGAGAACGTTGGAAGATTGCGTTAACTAAAGCGAGAAGTATTTCCAGAGTGGAAATAACCTTGCGTTCATCACGTTCATCTTTATTTCACCATAGACATATGGGAATGCGGCCGATCACTGAGAGATGTACACCAAGGGAAAGCGGAACCTTAGTTGCGTCCTTAATGTGATTGACAAACTTGCGATGTTTTTACTTTTTACTCTTTCTCTTTCTGCCTCATTCATAATATTTGCCAACGCATTCATCGATACTTTTGTACAACTTTACAGCCAGTCCTGGACCCCTGTATCATGTATCATGTATCATAGTAGCTTAGGAATTTACTTTATCAACGCATTTTTACTTTCAGCGCCATTTATATTTCTGTACAAACAAAAATTCTTTATTCATTATTAAAACCGGTCGCATGTATCACATAAGTATCGCATTTAACGACAACAATCCCCGTGTTCGACCTCGGATCATTCTGAGAAACTTGCATTGGAATTATACTTGGTTTCTGTGCAAGGAAACTTGTAACACGCACTACTTTATCGCATACTACGAGCATATCACTATCAACGCATATACTTAGAACATAGTATCGCATAAAATTATCTTTATCGCAAAGCACTTGATCGTATTTAGGAGCATCATTCATTCATTCATCAGCGTAGTAGATAGATAACATTCCATTCGTATCCTCACAAGTTTATGGCAACATGAATTTGTAGCATAAGATCTATCATCACAGTGCATGCATAATAATCAATAGATAGAGAATTAATTCAAATTCTTAGTCAACAAGTTTATGGCGTCGTTGCTGGGGATTGGTAATGGTTAATGTTGAATACTTTGTGGTATTTTGCAGGACAGATCTTTGTTGTACTGTCTGTTTATCGCGAAGAGCAGGCTAACGATTTATGAGTACTGGAACTGATCTAGAATTTGAAGCTAACCCACGATCGAGCGTACATTTCACGCGAGGGCATGCCAGAACAGAGTTAGGCGAAGAAGAGTAAACATGGCAAACAACAACGAGAGGCCCGAAGAAGATCAAGGGGCGAATCGGCCAGCGCAAGATCCTATCTTTCTTGCTGCTGACCGCAATATCCCCATGAGAAACTATGTGGCACCGAATCTTTACGACTTCTCGCCTGGAATTTCACGACCAATGGTTGAGGAGAACACATGCTTTAAAATAAAGCCATTCATGCTTCAGATGATACAAAACACAGGGAATTTGGAGGTCTACAAGATGGTGCGATCATTTATTTATGCGTTGATCACGATTCCTACCTTCGTTTTGGCTTGCCCCCACGTGTGTCATGCGAACATCCAACTACGAGTAGGATTCGATCGCAACGTTATGATTTTTATTGTAAGGCTAAAAATAGCAATGTTGAAAAATGAATACCGCACCCCCAAATTGAAAATGCGGCAATGTCCTCACTGCTAAAAGATTGAAAGAAGTCATGTGATGCTCTTAAGAACTTTCGTAAAGGGTCAGCTTGAAAGAAAGTTGGCAGACCACTAACTTCAAGAAATATTTTATGAGTTAACTATCCTAAAATTAAGTTGACTCTAGTGTATAGGAAAAAATAGAAGCATGTGTTTCATTATTGAAATCATAATTGGTAAAGAGAAATAATGCAGTGACTTACTAAATTAATCAACGTTAAATGATTGCGCCAACTAAAGAGGATGCGATTCTAAAATGATCAATGGTAAATTACGATGCGATAGTGCAAAAATTGGCATAAATAAAGTCAAGGAAAGATACAACCCCCAAATTTGCGCTGTCGCCCGCATTATTTGTGAATGCATCCTGCTTTGCGGTGAACTGCTTTCTTCGATTTCGGTGACGGAATGAATTGGTTGCGTCTTTCATGTAGTACCTCCACATTCGTTCACCACTATCGTTGCTATGAAAACATTGAGAGGGTCAAATAATAAAGAAAACCAAGTTAACAAAATCGTTTATTATGATCGTTCACCGCGATCTCTTTTTTTTAATATAAAAAAATACGCAAATATACGATAACAGATAACAAGGTAATGAAAATTCATGAAGCATTGATGTGAAAAAAAGGATATTCAAAAGGATAGCATCCCTGATGAGTTTGAGTCGCATAGTAACTCAGGGACTGCTTATTTGAAGTTGGACTTTTTACGTCCACGACGATTTTTTCTTCTTTTCTCGATCCTCTGGGATCTCGACTACCTTAATCCGGAGCTTTTCCTTGTTGACGTTCATTACTATTTCCCCCTTATGCACATCAATTTTAGCGCGACTAGTCGAGAGGAATGGTTGTCCCAATATGATGGGCGCATCTTCGTCCGCTTTATAATCCAAAATGATGTAGTCTTCTGGCAAGATGAATTTGTCAATTGAAACTGCGACATCTTTCAACTCTCTCTCGGGATGTATTTGGGATCTGTCCGCAAGTAGAAGAGTGTCCGTCGTGGGTGTAAGTTTGCCCATGTTCAATCGTTTGAATATTGATAGCGACATTACATTTATACTAGCCCCAAGATCGCATAGTGCTTGACCAATGTAGACCCCTCCAATTGAGCATGGTATCGTGAAGATTCCTGGGTCGCACATTTTTGGTGGGATCATAGCATTTTACGTTACTACCAATGTCGCGATCTTTTCTTCATCATTTTGTTTCTTTTTCAATCTTTACGAGAATGGTGGTAGCTGGACTTCTTCTATCTCGCATTCTAGTGGCTTGAAGGTGGACGCAACTTCTGGGTTCATCTTTTTGGGCTCTTCTGAATCAAATGTCAACGGGTCCTCGGTTGTCACAACGTTCCAGTTGGTCGTGATGGGTTCCTCCCTTACTTCCATTGTCATTTTTTTACTTAGCAAAAAGACTACTAAGCATTGTTCCTTTCCTATACCCCCAGAGTTGCGAGGGAGCTCAGTTGAGCTTGGCAACGCTCCTTGTGGTCTATTTTTGAGTTCACCCGCGATCTTTCCTAGCTGAACTTCAAGGTTTCGGATGGACGTTGTTTGATTCTGAAGCACTGATTCATTCTTCTCAATATACTACTTCAGCAAGCTCTCTAAGGATGAGGATTGCGGTGCCTACGAACTGTTGGCTTGGTTATGCGTTTGACCATTGGTTCGTGGGAAAAACCCGAGTGGCCCTTCGTTTTGCACCACTGGTTGAAAGATTTGTTGTTGATTTTTCCACGCGAAATTGGGGTGGTTTCTCCACCTGGGGTTGTACGTATCAGAATAAGGGTTATTCTTTATGAAGCATACTGACTGCGGATTTCCTGGGCATTTTTCCATCGAATGTGGTTCTCCACAGATAACACAACTTATGGTCGTTTGGGCAATTGTGTTGACCTGCCCTTTTTGCGCTCCCATGCTATTAATTTCGATGCCTTGTATCAAACTCATCATCGCAGTCATTTGGTTCTGAAGGGATGTGATGGCCCTGTTGTTCGGGTCACTTTCTTTAATTCTTAATCTTTGATCGCTTTCTCTTCAGTCCTCGTGATTTTTTTAAATGGGATCAAGTATATTTTTGGCCTCTTCATAAGTTTTATCAAGCAGACCACTAGCTTCTGCCGCATTGGTAGCCGTCTGCGATGCAGGGTTTAATCCTTAGTAGAAAATCTCCATTTGTAAGCAGTCTGGTAAGCCATTGTGTGGGCGATCTATTATCAACCTCTTAAACCTCGCCCAAGCATTGCTGAGTGATTCGTCAATTTCCTGTTCAAAATTCATAATTAACTTCCTCCTTCTTGCGTTCTCTATTGGAGGGAAGTATTTCTTTATGAACTTTTCCATGACTTGTTCCCACAATGTTATCTCTCCTGGTTCAAGAGAATAAGCCCATTTTCTTGCTTGATCGCATAAGGATAATGGGAACAATGTTAGTCGAACCTCCTAGGTAGAGATATTTGAGAATATAAAAGTGTTGCAGATTTCAATAAAACTCCTGATATGGGCGTTCGGGTCCTCGCCACACTTTCCACCAAACTATATGGTCGTTTGAATCATATGCAACATAACCAGTTTCATTTCAAACCTCGATTTCGTCTAGTGCTGGCCTTATGATTCCTAGGGAGAAATCGTAGTGGCTGGGCGACGCATAGTCCCAAATGGGTCTATTGTGGTCATTTGCCAGGAGGATGGGGTTGACCATTATATTATTTGCATTTGCAGCCCTCTCTTCTGGTTGTTCTGCCATTCTTGGAGTTCTGTCTTGTTGTTGGCGTTTGTCTCTCAATCTTCGTCAGAACGTTGTTTCAATCTTTGGGTCGTAATTCAACAGAGATTGAAAGCTGTAAAGAAAATCAAAAAATTATAGTTAGCATAATGTATTGTCGAAGTCCCCGGAAACGGCACCAAAAACTTGATGCGTTATTTTATGCGATGAAATAATGGTAGGGATTATGTTGATGGAAAATGCGTTGAGAATGCAAGTTTTCTCAGTAAGATCCAAGTATAAATCCTACTGAGTTGCCTGGTAAGCCCAGGGTCGAACTCAGGAACTAAGGAAAACAATATGCAATGGTAATTTTTAGATTATTTTATGGTAACAGTTAAATCAATGGTTTGGTTCGTTTTTTGTTTAAAGTATAAAAAGTATGTGGTGGATTTGAGAAAAAGTAATTATGCGACAAATACACTGAGTATGCAAAGGAATGGGTTGAGAAAATTGGGCAGTAAGCGCTGACAAGTAGGTTGGTAACTGTTTTCATCATGTCTTCTTTCGGTTTTAGAGGATAAACTGAAAGGGGGTGTGATAAAAATCCTTACTCAGAAACAAGAACCGATAATGACAACAATTAAGTGTTATTATACATAGTAAAAGTTAGTTGGAACTTTATTCTACTGCTTATTTTCATGGATGCTACGATGTAGCTATGGTTAACAATTTCCTCCTCGAAAATTGTTGTAAAAATCTTCGACTCCCAAGCCAAACATATGTTCATCCTTGTTCAGGTAAATCGAAACCTATCAACTCCACTTTTTATCTTTTTATAAAAGCATAAAGTAATAAAAAGATTCATAAATAAAAAACACAAGGTTTTTTACTTAGTTTACAAACCTTACACTTGTGGTATGGATTCAAACCAAAAACTTTATGGTTACTAAGATACTCGTATGTTAATTAAATCAAGCTCAGTTTCACTGATATGCTATAATTCAAACAACAGGAAGTGGATAAGATTGATAAAAGTAGACGATTGGAGAGCATAACTAGGCACTTTCCTCTCTAATTTGCAAAAGGCCTTGGGTACCAAGCTACCTTTTAGAACGGCTTTTCATCCACAGACAGACGGTCAGTCCGAGCGGACAATACAGACACTGGAAGACATGCTGAGAACATGTGTTATGTAGTTTAAAGGAAGTTGGGATGCACAACTGCCATTGGTCGAGTTTGTGTATAACAATAGTTATCACTCGAGCATAGGCATGGCTCCATACGAAGCATTGTATGGAAAACCATGCAGGACCCTGGTATGTTGGAATGAAGTAGGGGAACGAAAACTGTTGGGTCTAGAATTAGTGTAGCAAATGGCAGATACTGTAAAGCTTATCAGGGAAAACTTGAAGACAACTCAAGACAAGCAGAAAAGTTACGTTGATAAGTGAATGAGAGATTTAGAATTTGAGGTTGGAAACCATATATTCCTTCGGTTATCTCCATGGAAAGGAGTACTCGGGTTTGGAAGAAAAGTGAAACTAACTCCTCGATACATCAGACTATACGAGATTATAGAATGAGTTGGCCCGACAGCATATAAATTACATTTACCTCCGAAGCTAACACGTATTCACAACGTGTTCCATGTATCAATGCTGAGGAAGTATATACCTGATCCTACGCATGTACTAGTAAAAGAACCATTTCAGCTCAAGGAAAATTTATCATATGAAGAAGGGTCGGTTTAGATTTTAGACAGGAAGGAACAGGTGCTCAGGAACAAAACCATACCTTTAGTGAAGGTATTGGGGAACAACCATGGAGTTAAAGAAGCGAGGTGGGAATCTAGGAGCAAGTAATGAAGAAGTATCCTCAACTTTTTAACTGATTTCTACAGGTAAATTTCGAGGACGAAATTTCTTTTAAGGGTGATGACGGGCAAAAATTTACGTCATTCTAAGCCTTTTTTTAGAATTAGGAGGGCTGTTAAGTAGAATATGCGACGATTATACTAAGAATTCATGAGAAAACAAGCTTGCATCGATCAGCATTAAGAATCTCGGCTAACCCACTTTTATGCGTTATTATGATTTCCATTGTTTATTTTTGTAGCAAATGCAAAAATCTATCGCATGCGCGGACGCGAGGCTATTGCGAAGATGATTGCTTGTAGTTATCGCATGCGTCCGTCATATGGGTGTTGCAGTAATCAAGCGAATGCGGTCATCACAGGGACATTGTGGCTACAGAATAACCATAATAGAAGGGTGATTGCAAGGTTGATGGAATGCAGCATGAACGCATACACTAGGATCATAAAAAAAGATGATGTTGACATTTCACCTACCATGCCACAAGTAGCGAGATCAGAAAGGACCATCGCACCACGAGTGTCAGATTCAGAGTAGGTCCATAAATGCTGTCAGTGATCAAGCTATATAAATAGAAGCCTTAGAGCACAACTTCAAATCATCCAAGCTCCTCTACCTAAAGGCTACCTTCGGGTGGATCCTTGTGATCTAGACCAAAGTGTGAAAAGATAGTCTTGAGAGTTCTTCATCCCCTCAACCATTCAGAGTGACGACCGGAGCCTTCGCTGGAGTTAGATCTCGAGAGAGTCTACTCCACCGCCCATCCATGGCACCACTGGCAGCCTTGACACACATCTGATGGAAGCAAGACATTGCTTCCATCTAGCCCTCAATTTCTCTTCTATCCTTGTATTGTATTACATTGTGGCTTAAAAGATTAATACATTTTGTGATCATTGCATTTCTATATTTTCCATCGATTCCATCTCCATCTTCATTTACTTAGCATCCTTTACTTTCATTGCACTACTAAGTAAGACTGCTAAAGTATCGCATACTTGATCATGCGGCATAGACATATGAAGCATGTAGCTAACCACCGAGAGATGTGTGTTCCGTGAGTGTTGTGAGATCCTATTTGCTTAGTGTGAAGTTGTAGCAATGCTTGTCTATAAGCGAATGCAATGCTGTTCTATGAACAGAATCAGCAGCAACCAACTGCCCAAGAGGATAAGTAGTTGATCGTATTAAGAAATGTAAGCAAATGTTCACTAGAGATAGGAATAATCTTACGTCAACCATGTTTTATGTGATTACCTTGTCTTATGAGCGCATCATTCATCACTTAGGCATACTTGTGAGAGTATTCTAAAAACCAAATCTAGACTCGGGAGAGCAGATTGGATCGCATAAGCAAGAATGAGGACATAGGAATAAGCTCCGTTTGCTATTACACAGCGTATGCACCCTTTAAATAGGATATGGTGGTATGCAGACATCTTGCTTATGTGTGAGAGCACATGAGTGGGAATATAGACTTAGAAATAAGGCCTCTTGACATTATCACATATACATCGTATGCGTCTTCGTCAAGTGTGTATAGCATGATCGCATAGCATGCGTTGGCTGGGGTTACCCTTGCGGTCAAGCTTAATGTTGTGGTGAAGACATCCACACCATTTTATCTATTTTCCCCTACATTTTACTACGCGTTAATAGTTGCCGTGTCTCTATCTCTCACAGTCATACTTCCACTGCTTAATCTGTTAGTTAGGAGTAGGAGTAGCGTATACCCAATAACCCTCAACATTCATTTATTCTTTGCCGCAAACACATTACTTCATGACATTTAGCTACAAGTCCCTGAGTTCGACCTCGAAGCACCCAAGAAACTTGCGATCTCTTTATACTTGGCGAGAGAGCAAGAAAACTTGTGAGAGGAATGCATGGTCATTGCATACGAGATTAACACATACTTTCCATTCCAACTCATGACCACAGACGCATGAGAACAAATACATAACCTAAGACATGCATCATATATGCGCTTCCAAATTTTTATCACCAGTAGGTTGTAAAACCCGCAACTTACCCTCCTTTTTTTAATTATGTTTGTTGTTTGAGTTAAGAAAATTAATGGGGTTAAATATTTAAGCTAGATTGGAATTGTGGGTTTTGAGGTAAGGACAAGTTTGAAGAAGGAAAAATCTACGTTTGGGAACTTAGCTCTCAGATACTTATTAATCAAGCCTTCCTGGCTAAGTGTAGTCGTGAAGAATGGTGGTTGAGTATCGAGTAAGCATAAGGCAGGCACCAAGTAGATGCCGTCAAGCGTCGAGTATAAACAATCGAGTAAGGGTCAAGCATTGAGTGTACGCAATCAAGGAAGGGTCGAGCACCGAGTGTGAGCGATCGAGGAAGGATCAAGCATCGAGTATGAGAAATTGAGGAAGCATGCGCATCGAGTACAAAAGATCTAGTAAGGAACGTGCATCGAGAAAGCCATCCAGCACAAAAACTCTCATCGAGTATCGATTTCTTCTCATCGAGCATTCAGTAGGGAGCCATTGAAATTTCCATTGAGTAATGACCCTTCTCCATTGAGTTTTTCCCATCGAGGATTGAGTTTGCTCGAAACGCTCAGTTTTCAACGTTTCTTTTAGTTATACGGACAGATGGCTTAACCTGGGCTCTTAATCTCCACTAGTGGGTGAGGTGGCTTAAGGAGATTTCATGCGAAAGGGCTGGGCAGTAGTATAAAAATGGAAGAGAATTTCAAGAGCTCGTTACGGACGATTCCTTCGAGCAAATCAGACGATCCTAGTACCTTGGAAAGCTCTATGATTCTAGTTCTTAAATCGAGCCTTTGTAAGGGATTTCTTGCCTGAAAGAGGGCCAAATAGGGAAGGAATAAATGAAGGTTCATTTTCAGGTGTTTCTGGGCACTCGACGAAGAATCATAGATCTAGGCCGAACCACTTGGATTTTCAAGCTGAAAATTTAAGGTATTATTTTAACACCATTTGAAGCAAGTTTGTAGAAGAAACTTTTGCAACATAAGGTCTGAGGTTCAAATTACATATTTTGGATGTTAAACTTAGAATCTTTGTTCAAGCACAGAGTTGCGATTTAGGGCCATCAGGAGAGATTTAAAGGCCTAGGTTAAACCACAAGGAATTTTATGTTGAAACTTTGATGTAACATTTTTAACAAAATTCTGAGCACGTTTGAAAAAGGAACATTCTTAAGATGAGTCCTGGTTTTCAAGTTACTGATGTTAGAATTTGAAAATCTAGAAATTGTGGGCGAAGAGGCAACTTCTTACTAATTATAAGCTTGGTTAAAAAGAGTAGTCTCAAAAGGGAGACCAAAGTAGAAACTAAAATTTTATGTGTAAGAGTTACTGATAACGGGTAGAAATTCAGGTTATTACAGTGCTAACTTATTAAACAATGAAGGTTTTCATTGATAAGATATATTAAATTGTGTCCAACAAGCATTAAGTTCATAACATTGCGGCCGCATGCGCTCATCGCATAACTTTTGTATTTTTATGCAAAAAATGCATTAACGCAAGGCGGAAGGTGCGATCACAATAAATCAATGGTCGAGCGCAACATTACCACAAGGCTTTGTAGTGATTTGTGTTCGCAAACATCTGCTCAAGAAGGATTTCCGCATAGAGTCGGCGCAACTTGGTGGGCCCATCTGGGTGAAAAACATAATTAATCACGATGGGATTGAAAGCTGATGACGGTCGAATCCGAATTAAATTGACAAGCTGCAAACGATAACAAGTACACTCAGCTTTTTGTGACAAATATTCGTGCATCAGTCAGAGAATTAAAGCCATCCCATTGATAATTGTAGAAATACAAGTTATTTATACCACCTTATCTAGATATAGCGGCCAAAAGTTAGTGAATATGTGCTGATTGTATGAAAATTAGCCTATAATTACAATAATTATAAATGATTGCAATTACACCCATTAACACCATAAAGATGGAAGACAAGCCGAATTTTACTCTGTTCTGCAGGAAACCAAGTCATCGCGTGCACTCAAGGCTCACGAGAAGCTGATCAAAGTCACATTGCGCTCGTCAATCAACAATGAAGAGACTATTACTGCAATAATGGCGCAATGCGACAGTCGATCCATAGCTGTATTTCAACCGCATGCGGTAATAAAAACAACACCACATGCAAATCCACAATCGAAAGATGCAGCTGAGCAACGCAAAAGCGGAGAATGGAGACACGTGTACAACTAATGGTTGTGCAGAATTGATGGTCTGATTGCATAACAGAAGAAATAATTATTCCTCCATCTTCGGAATTACCATAACAATCAGTGGGGACCACAAGGCCGGTGTCAAAAACTTGCACCTATAAATACCCCATAGATTTCAGAGAAAACTCATGCTACTTGATACGGGGCTAATTGCTGCAAAAGTGTTGAGAGAAAAGGCTGAGCTGAATGCATAAATGAAGAAATTTGGGAAGAAGACCCGATTGGAAGCTCTGTGCATAGATCTCTGCTATCGGTGGAGCAAGCCTGAGAGGGAGGCTCTTCCTACCATCAGATCAATCCTATCCGGCAAGCAGATATTTATCGAATCGGTGCCAAGACATTGGCGCTTGTTTGTATTTGTTCTATCTCATTAATCGTTGTATTTCACTTTCTCTTTATTTCTTCATTCACACACCATGTATCAAATGCTTAATAGACATAATAAATGTTTTGATAGCTTTCATATTCCATTCTCTGTCTATTTCCATTCACCCGTTAATCACTTTCTTCATGATGTTTTCTTAATTCCCTGATAGTTAATATGAATTAAACAAGTACTTAATCTGTGTTAAAGATATAAAATACGTTTAGCTAAGGCATGCTAGACATCATCTTCACTTGTGAGAGCAGAAGTGAAGATGCCATTCTGATCGATCGAGAGAAGGTTAGAAGAATGCGTTAACTAAAGCGAGTAGTACTTTCAGACATGGAAGCAACCTTGCGTTCATTACGTTATTCTCTGTTTCACCACAGACATGTGGGAGCGTGGCCAATCACTGAAAGGTGTACGCCAAGAGAAGAGCGGAACAATATTTCTAGCTTTAATGCAATTGAGAACTTTCGCTATTTATATTACTTATCTTTCTCTTTCTATTCTATTTATAAGACTTGCCGCCGCATTCCACATTCTTTGCATAACCTTCACAGCAAGCCTTGACCCCAGCATCTTGTAACATGAAGCCTGTATCTTGTATCATCTAGCTTAGATTTACTGTATTTTTATTTTATTATCGCATTTTTACTGCTTTACTTTATTTTATCGCAATTTTAATACTTGTACAAACACATTTTTAAAGATTGAAAAACCTGGTCGCAAATATCATGAACATACAACAATAACCTAAAACAGTCCCTGTGTTCGACCTCGAATCACACCTAGAAACTTGCGGTGGAATTACACTTGGTTCCATCATAAGGAAACTTGTGACAACGCATGGCATACTACGTGAACATCCATAATTAACGCATATCTAGAAGTAGTATCGCATAATTTCAAGCATAGAACATCACACACCTCAGCGTTTTCACAACACCCATCTGTGCAATCATAAGTGAAAAGCCGCCCTTCACCCCGAAGCTCTATAAATATTGAAGGCATCCTTCAAAAAGGGGTTCAGCAGTTCAGCAAGTTTTTGTTCATAGCTTTAGTCGTGTTCAGAGTTTTCTTTTATCGTTAGAAGGCAGAGTGAGAGAAGGGAAGAGACGCCAGAAGATTGCTCAGGGCAACTCGAGAGAGAACCCGGAGCCGTGGAAAGCAGAGAGCGAGCCGACTCTCACGAGAGCAAGATTATCTTTTGAACAAGAGTAGAAAAGACAGTGTAAAAGCCTGGGAACAAGAAATTGCTACCAGGCTCTTTATCCTCTTCTTTCATTGTTATTTTGTACTTCAACATTATATTTATACAATGGAAGTTCTTATTCTACATCTGTTCACTCTCTTAGTATGCATGAGTAGCTAAACTTGTCGAATGGGTTGAGAAGAACTTAGCTAACATGACTTAGGATCTTTATTGCTTGCGAGACATCCCTTTAGAGCTACTCGAGAGAGAGTCTAAAGAAAGAACCTAAGACTTGAGAGAGCTAGGTTAGACTCTAGACTCGAGAGAGCAAGATTAGATTTACATAAACAAGAGATAGGGACTTAGAGATAAGCTTTATTTGCCAACATTCATCGCATGCACCCTAGAGATAGGTTATGATATTGTGTGATTGCCTTATTTGTGTGTGTGTCATTTTTTCATCGCATGGATAAGAATAGAGGCTTATGTGTAGGTCCTACAGACTCATCACGTATATCGCATACGTTCTAGTATTAGAAGCCGTAGCCTTCGCGTCAAGAGACGATTTGTTATTGTATGTATGCTGCATGATTGCATAACATGAACACATCCTAAGAAGTGTTAGCCGAACCCTTCTCAACCCGTTCACCACATGCTTGTCACATTTTTCGTTTTATCAACTCTTTTCGAAACTCCGCCGCATTTGTTTATTTTTATTACCGCAAACAACAATCCAAACAACTACTTGATTTATTTGGTTACCGCAAAGTCTTCCTAAAAATTACCATCGCATATTGTTTTCCCAAGTTCCTGAGTTCGACCCTGGACTTACCAGGAAACTCAGTCGGGTTTATACTTGGATTTCACATAGAAAACTTGTTGCTTAATGCATTTTCATCACCGCATTTCATCCATAATTTCACCTTATAAAATAATGAATCAAGTTTTTGGCACCGTTGCCGGGGACTTTGGCAAATTAGTGTGCTAACGGTAATTTTTCTGAATTCGTTGTAGACTCTTAATCTCTGGTGAGTTACGACCCAGAGATTGAGAGGACTTTTAGACGGAGACTAAGAGATAGTCGCCAACAACAACAACTAGATAAAGAAGATATGACGGAGCAGCCTAGAAACAGAGTACCAAACGAAAACAACGTCATGGCGAATCCAATCCTACCTGCAAACGATCATAATAGACCCATTAGGAACTATGCATTGCCAAACCTCGATGATTTCTATGCACGAATCATGAGGCCTGCCCTTGATGGAATCCGATTTGAAATGAAATCGGTGATGCTGTAGATGATCCAGACTGCAGGATAATTCAGAGGACGACATGACGAGGACCCGCACGCCTACCTCCGTAGCTTTATAGAAATCTGCAACACTTTTGTGTTCCCGAACATCCTTGCCAAAGAAGTTCGAGTAACTTTGTTTCCATTTTCTCTGTGTGATCAGGCAAGAAAATGGGTGTATTCCCTCAAGCCAGGAGAGATCACTTCATGCGAATAGGTCATAGAGAAGTTTATGAAAAAATATTTCCCACTTACTGAAAATGCTAGACGAAGGAAACTAATAACAAATTTTGAACAAGACATGGATGAATCGCTCAGTGATGCCTAGGCGAGGTTTATGCGGTTGGTCAGGGACTATCCACACAACGGATTACTAGGCTGCCTTTAAATGGAAATTTTTTATTACAGTTTGAATTCTGCTTTGCAGACCGCTGCCAATGCCGCAGCCGCTGGTGGTCTGCTAGACAAAATGTATGACGAGGCTAAGAACATCTTGGATCGCATCTCTAAAAATCATGAGGAATGGAGAGAAAGTGATCAGAGACTGAGAATAAAGGATAACGACACAAACAATAGTGCTATTGCTTCACTACAGAGTCAGATGACCGCAATGATGAATCTAATTCAGGGAATTACGATTAACAGCCCAACACCGCAAACTGGGCGAGTAAACGCAATTAATCAAAATGCCGCAAGGGTGCGACTTGCGGTGACAGACACGCAATGGAAGAATGCCAACAGAACCCACAGTCTATTTACATTGTGAAAAATAATCCATTTTCTAACACCTACAACCACGAAAGAAGAAGAGGAAATAAGACTTGAGTTTCTGGAAATCTTTCAAGCTGGAGGAGAAACCATCCCAACTTTTCATTGAATTAGCAGCAGAATTTCCAATATGTGACACAAAAAGAAGGGCCACCTGGATTCTTCCCGCAAAATAACGGTCAAAGAAGCAGTCAAGCCAGTAGCTCATAACCGTCGCAATCTTCCTCCTTGGAAAGCTTGTTGAAGCAGTATATAGAGAAAAACGAAACTGTGCTTCAAAGTTAGGTGACGTCCATCCACAATCTGGAATTACAGATAGGCCAGATTACGAGCGAGCTAAAGAACAGACCACAAGGGGCCCTGCCGAGTTCAACAAAACTCCCACGCAACCCAAGGGGATAAGGTAAAAAGCAATGTCAAGTCGTGACATTGCATAGTGGAAAAACTGTGGAGGGAGAAAGAAAGAAGCCTAGCCGGACTGCTCCCATTGCATTGGAACCAGAGATTGTGGTGAATCAAGAAGAAGAAGGAGAAAAAGAAGTGATAGAACCAGAAGTTGCGTCCACCTCAAAGCCGACGGAAAAGGGGATCGTGGGAGTGCAGTTTCCACCTTTCCCATAGAGACTCAGAAAGAAAAAGAATGACGAGGTACAGTACCAACGCTTCATGACTATGTTAAAACAATTGCATATTAATATTCAATTTAATGAAGCGATTAAGGAGATGCCTGTATACGTGAAGTTTTGAAGGATATTGTAACCAAGAAGAGGGGCACTAGTAAGTTTTCCATGGTGCCTTTAACACAAAGCTCGAAATCAATAATCCCACCGAAGATGAGCGATCTTGGGAGCTTTACTATACCTTGCTCCATTGGAGGACTGTACATCAGGCAAGCATTGTGTGACCCTGGAGCCATCATGAATTTGATGTCTCTGTCGATCTTTAAGTAGTTGAATGTGGGGCAACTTGCACCCACGACTGTGACTCTCCAACTTGCAGATAGATCTCTGGTGCATCCATAGGGGAAGGTGAAATACGTGCTGGTCACCATAGACAAATTTATCTTACCAGCCGACTTCATCATCTTAGATTACGAAGCCGACAAAGATGTGCCCATCGTTCTGGGGCGACCATTTTTATCAACAGGTCGTGCCTAGATTGATGTGCACAAAGGAGAGATCACTTTGAGCATAAATGAACAGAAGCTCAAGTTCAACATCATCTGTGCCATGAATTTTCTTGACGAAGAAGACCTACATGAATCTGACGACGACCAAAATTTGACTGAAGAAGAAAAGCTTGATGAAGAGAATGAAGAAAATGATGCAAGTGCATCCATTGTGACATGTTATGTGATCATAGAAAAAACAAAAAAGGAAGTTGAGATGATCGCAACCCAAGAAGAAGAGCCAATAGTAAAAGAAGAAAGAAAAACAACGCAATAGTCCTTAGTAGAACCACCAATAATGGAATTGAAAACGCTACCGAATCACCTAAAGTATGCATTTTTGGGGCAGAATGAAAAGCTGCCAGCCATTATTTCCTCTAAACTTAATGAAGACCAGGAGAATGCGTTGATGAGCATTCTGAGGAAACATGTGCAAGCGATTGGCTGGACGCTCGCAGACATTCGAGGAATTAGCCCCGCATACTAAATGCACCAAATTCATCTCGAAGAAACCCACAATGGATCAATCGAACATCAGTGCAGATTCAACCCTACGATGAAAAAGGTCATTAAAAAGGAGATCATCAAGTGGTTAGATGCAGGCATTATTTATCCAATACCAGACAGCACGTGGGTCATCCCCGTGCAGTGCGTGCCGAAGAAAGGTGGCATGACGGTAGTCCCCAATGAAAATAATGAGCTAATACCACAATGAACCGTCACTGGGTGGCGTATTTTCATGGACTACCGCAAGTTGAATGTGGCAACAAAGAAAGATCATTTCCCTCTATCTTTCATTGACCAAATGTTGGATCGTCTGGCCGGAAATGACTTCTACTGCTTTCTAGATGAATATGCCGGGTATAACCAGATTATGATTGCTCCAGAAAATCAGGACAAGACCACATTCACCTGCCCATATGGAACTTTCGCTTTCGCTTTTTTCCGCATGCCATTCGGCCTCTGCAATGCGCCGAGCACGTTCCAAAGGTGCATGATGGCCATCTTTTCAGAATATCTTGAGGACTCGTTGAAATCTTCATGAACGACTTCTCTATCTATAGGCACACCTACGAAGTTCTTTTGGCCAACCTGGAAAAGATATTGAAAAGATGTGAGGAGACGAATCTTGTTCTTAACTGAGAAAAATGCCATATTATGGTGAAGGAGGGCATTGTGCTGGAGCACAAGGTATCTTGGGACGGGTTGGCGGTGGATAAAGAAAAAATAGAAGCAATCAAAAATTCCACCTCCAATAAGTGTAAAGGCTGTAAGAAATTTCTTGGGGCATGTTGGATTTTACAGACACTTTGTCAAGGACTTTTTGAAAATAGCACGACCGCTGAGTACGTTGATGGAAGATGATAGAAATTTTGATTTTGATAACAATTGCCTCAACACATTCAGGATTTTGAAGGATGCACTGACAACCGCGCCTGTGTTAATCGCACCTTATTGGACAATTCCTTTTGAATTAATATGCGATGCAAGCGGGTATGCAATGGGAGCAGCTCTGGCACAGAAGAGAGAAATAATATTACATCCATCGCATATGGTGTAAGACGTTGAATCCTGCTCAGACTAACTACACCACCACAGAAAAAGAGCTACTTACGGTAATTTTTGCGTTGGAAAAATTTAGAGCATATTTGCTGGGAACAAAAGTATTCATCCACACTGATCATTCGGCGATAAAACTATTTAATGACAAAAAAGGATGTGAAGCCGAGGTTGATCAGATGGGTTCTCCTCCTCCAAGAATTTGACATAGAAATAATTGATCGCAAGAGGACGAAGAACCAAGTTGTGAATCACTTATCTAGATTGGAAAACCTAGAGGTTGATCGCAATCAATCAGAAGTGAGTGCGGTGTTCCTAGATGAGCAGCTATTTCAGATTGAAAAATTTCCATGGTATGCTAACATAGCAAACTATCTGGTTTGCAAGCAATTCCCTTAGGATTATACTGACCACCAGAAGAGGAGACTCAAGTACGAATGCAGATCATATTTTTGGGACGAGCTAAATCTGTATAAAAAGGGGGCAGACCAGATTCTGCGACTATGCATACCAAATGCTGCTCAACAACGCATATTATCGCAATGTCAGGACTCACCATAATGTGGGCACTTTGAAGGATAGCGCACCGTAGCCAAAGTATTACAGAGTAGATTCTATTGGCCAACATTGTTTAAGGATACAGCTGACTACGTGATGAAGTGTGACCGGTGCCAACGCACAGGTAACATTTCATGGAAACATGCAAAGCCTATGAACACCATTTTGGAACTAGAGTTGTTCGACGTCTAGGGTATCGATTTCATGTGACCATTCCCTCCATCGAATGGTAAAAATTATATTTTGTTAGCCGTCGACTACGTATCCAAGTGGGTAGAAGCAGTGGCATGCGCCGCAAGCGGTGCGGCGGTGGTCTTTCAATTTCTGAAGAAAAACATTTTCACTCATTTGGCACTCCACGTGCCATAATAAGTGATGAAGGGTCCCACTTTGTCAATCATACTGTCAAGGAACTGCTGCGCAAATATAACATTCTCCACAAAGTGGCCACCACATACCATCCACAGACGAATGGTCAGGCTGAGGTGTCCAATCGGGAGATCAACTTGATACTTGAGAAGGTGGTAAGGCCTTCGCGAAAGGATTGCACAACAAAGCTCAAAGATGCATTGTCAGCATACCGACTTCATTTAAGACACCCATAGGTATGTCCCTGTATGCATTGGTATTTGGTAATGCATGTCATTTGCCTCTGAAGCTGGAATACAAAGCATTGTGGGTGGTAAAGAAGCTAAACTTTGACTTGAAGAAAGCAGGAGAAGCGAGGAAAATTCAATTGGTCGAGCTGAAGGAATGGAGGATTAACGCATATGAGAATGCAAAGATTTACAAGAAGCACGCAAAGCGCTGGCACGACAAACACATATATGGCAAGAACCTCCAAGTCGGGCAGAGGGTCTTACTATTCAACTCACGACTACGGCTCTTCCCTGGGAAATTAAAGTCACGTTGGTCCGGACCATTCATAGTTAGAGAGGTATTCCCGCATGGCACGGTCGAATTATCTAATGCCGACGGAACCAACATATTCATAGTTAATGGGCAACGAGTAAAAGTGTATCAAGGAGAAGGCTGAAATTGCCAAGTCGACTCCGTGGAACTGAGAAACTCTAAATAAGAAAGAAGTAGGAGGTCCCTGTGCTATCAGATGATTGAAATTCATCAGGGACGCAAATTTTTTGAATAACTAGTTGGAATCATGAAATCTTCAACTTTTCTCTACTCCTCCGAATTTTCATTTCACTATATTTTTCAGTTCTTTATATTATTCTAAAAAAAAATAATAACCAGTTGCAGTAAAAGAGTTTGTTTTGTTTAATATTATTTGACCATCTCACTATTTTTCTTGCAACAATTGAGGCAAATGATTGCGGAGGCATTACACGAAGAAGCAACTTATATTATTCCATCACCGCAATCACAAGAAGATAGATCACCGCAAAGCAGGATGCATCAACAAACAATGTGGGCGACAACACAAATTTGGGGGTTATATTTTTCCTTCGCTTTATTCCAAATTCTGCACTATCGCATCGCATTTTTAACTTTGAAAATTTTATCACCGCATTCTCTTTGATTACTACAATCATTTCATATTGATAAATTTAATAAGTCTCCGCATGATTTCTCTTTGCCAATTATGATTTCAATGATGAAACACATGCTTCTATTCTTTCATATATACTAGAGTCAACTTAATTTTAAGACAGTCACCTCTTGGAATATTTCTAGAAGTTAGTGGTCTACTTGCTTTCTTTCAAACTAACCCTTTACCAAACTTCCTAAGAACATCGCATGCCTTCTTTCAATCTTTTGGCAATGAGGACATTGCCACATTTTAAATTTGGGGATGAGGTATTTATTTTCGACCTTGCTATTTCTAGCTCTATGAAAAAAAAATGAAAGAGAGGAAAACTTTGAGAATAACAACTCCACTATCAACACAATAGGAAACCCATATTGATAAGAGTTAAGTTGTGAAAGGCACTTACCCGTAGTTAGATGTTTGCATGACATACGTGGGGCAAGCCAAAACGAAAGTAAGTCACCAGGATCAATGCATGAATAAATGAACGCAACTCCACTGCCCAGTAGGTACAAGTTTAGTCTGAGAAAGAATGTCTTGCTCATAGTTGGATGTCCGCATGATACATGTGGGGGCAAGCCAAAATGAAGGTGAGGCACTTGGATCAGTGTAAGGTCAGAAAAAAAATAACAATGTAAAAAATCTGCAAGGATAAAAATCATTTAACACCCAGTGAAAAAGTTTTTTTGAAATAAATCATGCGATGTCTTGGAATCTAGTAAAGTTCTTTCGAAGGTTAAGCTTGCAGTCCCTAGGTCTTAGAAATATTTTAAGAAGAGATTTTAATAAGAATTAAGGAAATTTTGGTGTATAGAATTTGAATGAAGTATCCTTGAGAAATCTAGGAAAATAGATTTGTGGTCGACTTTCTAAAGGAAATATTTAACTTATGCTTGGGGACAAGCTACAACGATGAATTTATGTCTTTAACTTTAAGCATGTGGACAAATATGAATATGAATGAATGAAGAAATATATGCGTTAAAGAGAATTTTATGTGATACTACGTCTAAATATATGCGTTATTAATGTTATGCTCGTAGTATGCAATGGAGTAATGTGTGTCACAAGTTTCCTTGCGCTGAAACCAAGTATAATTCCAACGCAAGTTTCTCAGAATAATCTGAGGTCGAACACAGGGATTGTTTTCGTTAATGTGTTACTAATGTGGTATATGCGACCGATTTTTACAATTAATAAAGAATGGTTGTTTATACAATAATGTAAATTGCGTTGATAAAATAAAACCTAAACTAATATGATACAAGATACAAGATACGTGATACATGATACTGAGTTTAAGAACTGGCTGTGAAATTATACAAAGAATCGTGGGATGCGATGACAAGTCTTTATGAATGAATCAGAAATGGAAAGAGTACATAGTAAAAATATCGTAAGTTTGTTAATTGCGTTAAAGATGCAACTAAGGTTCTGCTTTCCCTTGGCGTACACCTCTCAGTGACCAGTCGTGTTCCCATATCTCTATGGTGAAACAAGGATGGACGTGATGAACACAAGGTTGCTTCCATCTCTGGAAGTACTTCTCACTTTAGTTAACGCATTCTTCCAAACTTCTCTTAATAGGCGAAATAACATCTTCACTTCTGCTCTCACAGGTGAAGATGCTGTCGAGCATGCTGTAGCCAAACTTAATTATTTTCTTAACACAATTAACTCACTCGCTTAATTCTTTCTATTTACCCAGGGAATTAGGAAAACATCATGGAGAAAATGGATTATGAATGAACGGAAATATACAGAGAGATGACAATGGTAATTATCATAACATTTAATTATAGAATTAAACATTCGATACATGGTATGAATGAAAGATTAGAGAAGATGAATACAAATGATGAAAAAGAGATTAGAAACAAATACAGAAGGAGTGTCAATGTCTTGACACAGATTCCAAACGGAGGTTTTGCTTGCCGGCATGTGGAAGTAATGGAGAGGAGAGCTTCCCTCTCAGGCTTGCTCTTCTGGTAGAAATGACCTTCGCATAGAACTTCAACGTCGAGGATTGAAAGGATTCCTTGCTCGGAGACTCACCTCTTGGCCTTGTCTCGTGATTATCTCGGATCTACTTTGTAAGTCGCCTCAAACCAGTCTCTCTCTCAGAATCGATATATTCACGTCTCTATGTATTCATGTATATTTTTCAGTGAATTTGCAAAAGCTATTTATAGGTGAAGCTTGGCTCTTTGACTTTGTGGTTCCCACTTTATGGTTATGGTAGTTCATGAAATGGCAGAGTGAATATTCCTTCTGTTATGCAATGAACCCATCAGAAATGCACAGCTGAAAGTAATACATTTGTCAAAATCCTCCACAAATGCGTTGCTCTTTACATCGTTGATCGATTGCCGCATGCGGTGTTGTTTTTTATTACCGCATGCGATTGAATTTGCGTTGATCGCTAAGCTCTTGATTGATTGTCGCATGCGCCGTCATTGCGTTGATCATCTCTTTATTCCTGAATGATGGGCACAATGCGACATAGATGCGTTGTTTATTTTATCTTTAAGCTATTAACACATGCGGTGACTGATTTCTTGCAAAACAGAAATTGAAACACTCTATTCTACTATCGCAATGGTGTTAGTGGGTGTATTTACCATATTTTATAATTCTCTCATTTCTTAGCCAATTTTTATACTATCGACGCAACTTTTCTTTCTTTTTGCTGCAATATCTAAATAAAACAGTATAAATAACTTGTATTTCTACAAATTATCACAAGCATTGTTTAAATTTTGGGGTATGATAATAGGCAAAAATGCACGTTATTACAGTGCTAACTTATTAAACAATGAAGGTTTGCATTGATAAGATATGTTATATTGTGTCCAAAAAGCATTAAGTTCATAACATTGCGGTTGCATGCGTTCATCGCATAAAAATAGTTAACTTTTGTATTTTTATGCTGAAAATGCGTTGATGCAAGGCGGAAGGCAGGATCACAAGGAATCAATGGTGAGCGCAGCATTACCGCAAGGCTTTGCGGTGATTTGTGTTTGCAAACGTCTGCTCAAGAAGGATTGCAAGATAGAGCCGGCTCAACTTGGTGGGCGCATCTGGGTGAAAAGCATAATTAATCACGATGCGATAGAAAACTGATGACAGTCGAATCCAAATTAAGTTAACAAGCCACTAACGATAACAAGTACACTCAGCTTTTTGGTGAAAAATATTCGGCGCATCAGTCAGAGAATCAAAGCTATCCCATCTGTGCAATCATAAGAGAAAAGTCACCCTTCACCCCGAAATTCTATAAATACCGAAGGCATCCTTCAGAAAAGGGGTTCAGCAGTTCAGCAAGTTTTTGTTCATAGCTTTAGTCGTGTTCATAGTTTTCTTTTATTTTTAGAAGGCGGAGTGAGAGAAGGGAAGAGACGGAAGAAGATCACTCAGGGCAACTCGAGAGGGAACCTGGAGGCGTGGAAAGCAGAGAGCGGGCCGACTCTCGCGAGAGCGAGATTATCTTTTGAATAAGAGTAGAAAAGACATTGTAAAAGCCTGGGAAGCAAGAAATTGCTACCAGGCTCTTTATCCTCTTCTTGCATTGTTATTTTGTACTTTAACTTTATATTTATACAATGGAAGTTCTTATTCTACATCTGTTCACTCTCTTAGTATGCATGAGTAGCTAAACTTGTCGAATGGGTTTAGAAGAACTAAGCTAACATGACCTAAGATCTTCATTGCTTGCGATTATCTTGTTTTATGCTATGCCCGACATCCCTTTAGAGCTACTCGACAGAGAGTCTAAAGAAAGAACCTAAGACTTGAGAGAGCTAGGTTAGAATCTAGACTCGAGAGCAAGATTAGATCTGAATAAACAAGAGATAAGGACTTAGAGATAAGCTTTGTTTGCCAACATGCATCGCATGCACCCTAGAGATAGGTTATGATATTATGTGGTCGCCTTATTTGTGTGTGTGTCATTTTGTCATTGCATGGATAAGAATAGAGTCTTATGTGTAGGTCCTAAAGACTCATCGCATATATCGCATGTGTTCTAGTATTAGAAGCCGTAGCCTTCGTGTCGAGACACGGTTTGCTATTGTATGTATGCTGCGTGATCGCATAACATGAATGCATCCTAGGAAGTGTTAGCTAAACCCTTCTCAACCCGTTCACCGCATACTCATTGCATTTTCCGTTTCATCAACTCTTTTCGAAACTCCGCCACATTTTTTTATTTTTATTACTGCAAACAACAATCCAAACAACTACTTGATTTATTTGGTTACCACAATGTCTTTCTGAAAATTACCATCGCATATTGTTTTCCCAAGTCCCTGAGTTCGACCATGGACTTAAAAAGAAACTCAATGGGGTTTATACTTGAATTTCACTGAGAAAACTTGTTTCTCAACGCATTTTGATCACCACATTTCATCCATAATTCCACCTCATAAAATAACTCATCAGTGACTTCCATTGGAGAGGCCTACCAAGCCTAGGAAAAATCAACTCTAGAGACCCGTGAGTGACGAAATATTTTACAAATATATATATATATATATATATATCAGGAACATGCGTTCCAAGTGAATTTCTGTCACACCCTGCCCTCAGACCACCTTCTCAGCCTGGGAGAGGGATGCGACTACAGCAGTTATCAACCCTTGATCTGACATTTACTGCCTAATGATTCTTACGGAATAACTCTGATACCATATTATAACTTATACACAGTGGAATGATTAAGTCAAAGAGATAAACTATAACAGATTAAGTAGGCCCATCTTTTATTACGACAGTGATATAACGTTTATACAACTTAAGGACTTAACAAAAGTTTACAACGACAACCGTAAAAACCCTCCGGAATTGTAATTGGGGCACGTGGTAGACCTTGACATTAGCAGCACTCTGGAACTCCTATCTTCCGCTACCTGGGGGGAATTAAGAAATCATTTTGAAGAGTGTGAGCTACTAAGCCCAGTGAGTGGTTCTTTTAAAGATGAAAATCGTTTTGAAAATCATCATTTTTGGGAAATCAATTACATAATAATAATCACAGTGTACTCATGCATGATCATGGATTTATTCATGCAATGATTAACCTTTATTCCAAAATGCTATATGTGGCATGCATATCATATCATGAATCAATGCAATCACCTATGGAAACCTTCCTATGACCCCAATTTCCTCCAATGTGCACATCGACCATTTTATTTATCCCGCTAGTCATGCTTAGATACTTGACCATATTTCCCGCCGACCGAAGCCAACCATTATTTTCTGCCAAGCACCTTTTGTTAAGCATGCTAACCACATCCCGGGCATAATCGCAGTTTCCATAGTCACACACAAACAATATCATGGCTTTACAGTATTTATGATGCACTCTATTCTCCCCTTCTTTTTACGAATTTTATGATTTGTGATTTGAAAATGAAATCCTAACGGCTCTATTTATATGCGTCCAAACCTCCTATGGTATTGACACCACCTACTTGGCTGCATGGCCAAATGTTTAATCCTCCCTTTATTAACGTAAGCTAATTTCACCTTGGTTCAAAGTGTTCTTCCCAAACGCATCCAACACAATTTTTTAGGGTTTAAGAATTCCTCTTAATCGGACACCTAAATTTTAATTGACGTTTGCCCTTACATCTTCGAGCTTTGTTTGTATTCAATTTAGCGTTTTCAATGCATAATCTATAAGATCGTGGCCAAGTTCAATGCATAAATGCCCGGTCGTTTGATGCACAGGCGGTTTCCTTCCATCACGTGGGCATGACGTTCGAATAAGGTGTTCAGGCTACTCTCGCTCTCTCCCACTTTCTCGCTCACAATCTCGCTCTCTCCACTCTCACTCTCTCCAACTTTCTCGCTCAAACTCTCGCTTCTCCACTATCGCTAAATATCTCGCTCTCTCTAGCCTTCTCACTAGCTTGGATCTCGGTAGTGTCGCTCTCTCCCATTCTCTCGCTCAGCCAGTCTTGCTCTCTCCCATTCTCTCGCTCAATCAGTCTCGCTCTCTCCCATTCTCTCGCTCTAATCTCGCTCTCTCTATTCTCTCCAACTTCCTTCAATCTCGCTAGCTACTGAGAATATGGTTTATCTCTATGCAACTTCCACATGAATTTTCCCAAATACATTTCTATATTTTCCTCAGTTCTTCAATCCATTCTTCACTATTCAGGATTTAAGTCTTCAAGATTTTCTCTTCTTTTTATCCTTTTAGGGTCCTCTCTACTCGTACTCCAGAATCAAATATGGTTATCATAACTATAATACCTAACCATTATAGTTTACATTCACCCTTACTAATTGTTGATCCACAGAAGGTGACAATTATTACAGTTATTATGACAATTGTAAAATTATTAGATTATTTACACAACATAGGATTTAACTTCCTCCTAATTAACCCCTTAATCACTTACTTAAGTAGGAAAATGGAGATCCGGGTTTCACAATTTCATGCTAGCGTTCATGGGTTTTAGAAGTAACTAAAGTTTATACTTATGTTTTAAAAGGATTCATGGCATATATTCAACATGATGTTTGAATGGAAAGGTAATGAGAACTACATGTTTATAATTCGTGAAGCATGCATGTCGAATTGTGATAATGCTCTTATGGCGAAAGGTATGTAAGTGCTATGCCTAACCTTATGGTACTCAAATCTTCTATGAATGTTACGATTTTAATAAACCGAATACCGAAGGTATAAAAGGTATCAGAGCAAGTACTTAAGGTGTTGACAATACTTAGTATACTTCACGTACACGTAGGTAGTTCTATATGAGAGGCTGAGATATGGGTTTCCTGGCCACAGTCATTATAATGGGATCGAAGTATGGGTCTTAAGGCCATGAATGGACGTTGGGAGCTTAAGCAACGAGCGCTCGTTCTCAACTAAGGTTTAATAGTATGATTGATTATGACGCATGATACTACATAAGTTGCTTGAGATCATTTCTAGCATGTTTATATGTTTAAATTAATGTCTATGAAAGGCTTGAGACAAATTGTATTTCTATGAGTCATTGGGCAACCAGCTTACCGTTTTCAAATGTTTTCATTTTTCCCAGGTAGCGGTCAGTTTCCTCGCGATTGAACCCATTGTTGCTTGGCACTCAAAGCTCAGTTAGGAAGGAAGAAGCTTAGGTTATGGTTGTTTGATCTACACATATTTTAAGAGAAGTCTTGGACTTGTAAAACTTATTTTTAGACCCATATTCATTCTTGTGCTGTTTGTTGGACATCTGTTGTTTTGTTTTGTTTTTTTGTTTTTTCTTGTTTTTTTTGGAATTGTATTTAAGTTGTTTTGCTGGTTAAAGCCATAGTTGATTTACTGCTAAGTCGTTTTTGCATATTAAGGTTTTAAGCAGGTTTCATTTAACTTAGATAGTAAGTGTTGGCCAGTATGTCGGTCACTGCTACCATCATGTCCCCTTTCGATTTTAAAGGATAAACTGGGAGAGGGTGTGATAAAAATCCTTACTCAGAATCAAGAACAGATAACGACAACAATTAACTGTTATTATACATAGTAAAAGTTAGTTAGAACTTTATTCTACTGCTTATTTTCACAGATGCAACAATGTAATAATGATTAACTAGAAAATTGTTGTAAGATTCTTCGACTTCCAAGCCAAACATATGTTCATCCTTGTTCAGGTAAATCAAAACCTATAAACTCAACTTTTTATCTTTTTATAAAAGCGTAAAGTAATAAAAAGATTCATACATAAAAACCTTGTGGTTACTAAGATACTCGTATGTTAATTGAGTCATGCTCAGTTTCACTGATATGTTTTAATTCATACAATAGGAAGTGGACAAGATTGATAAAAGTGGACGAAATTAATCGATGTCAATAATGTTATTGACCAACCAATACAAATAATCTTAAGTATTGATGTGTTAAATTCATATGTCTATTAATTACCTACCAAAGCCTCTCACGTATATTAGTAAACTTATAAACATTTTTTAAATGAAACAACTTCTATTTTTCATCAACCCAAAAAGCTAAGACTAAATTGTGAAGGATCCCTTTTGCTACCGTTCTAAATGATTGGAGAGCATAACTAGCCACTTTCCTCACTAGTCATCGTAGAAGTTTCATCCATTTATTTAGACCAATTTTGTAAGCCAACAAGACTTAAATTACGGGCTTACGCTGAAAACTTCTCCAACATCTAAAGATCAATGTTCTAGGCATGGGGATGAGTAAAATTTAATAGGATATAATTTGACACATAAAAAAAATCTAATATAATATTGACATGGAAACATTCATTTTAAAACCATACCATTTAAAAGTGTGCTAGAAATAATGGACAAAGATTATGGAAAATGTTTCGTATTATTTTAGAAGTTTGTGAGGAACATTACACAAAATTAGGAATGCCACAATCAATTTTTGGTACCACAATCATAGAAACAATAACAAGCATATATGGTTTGCGCAGGGTTAATTGGAATGCATTGATGTGAAATACTATGATGCTTCTCCCAACATTTCTTTCCGCAGTCATCAAGAGTGCATCCACTATTATACAATATATCTTGACATCTTTGGGTAGCTGAGACGCCTTTAGGCACCAAGATCCATACAACTATACAATGACAAAAAGAAAAATAAATAAACAAGCAAATTAACAATATCTTTTCATAACGAAAGATTTCACTATCTATGTCAAATAAAAATGTCAAGATTTCAATGTGATGGAGAGGTCGAGATATTCGTCTGAAGGCTCGTGAAAATCATAAAATCATTAATGCGAAATTTCATAATATGCCTAATGGATATTTAGTTTTGTTACTCGTGACAATATAGTATCTATGGAACAAAAAAGAGAACCTGCAAAAATAAGAGCAATGAAGATGATAGGGGAAGAAGAAACTGGTTTCATCATATTCTCAAGAAGAAAATGTCGTAAATATGGTTTTATTAATTTGGGCTGTAAAAATTTTACGATTGAGAAGATTTAAATACTAAAAATTACATTAAATTCCATCCATAAATTTATTTCATTTTTATAAATATAGTAAAGTTCAATAAATTCAACAACTTCATGCATGAATCCGTTTGCAATTATGTAAAAATAGTAAAGATTTTTTATTTGTTAGGTACGGTTTGTGAATTAAATTTGGATTTACATTAAACTTTTGTTAAATTTTCCTTGCTTACTTTTACTATTCTATATTATAGGATTGTTATTGAAAATTAATTTTGCTTCTATTTGTATTTTGTATAAAATAATTTTAAAATTGTAACCCTACTCCTTCATGATGTTTCAAAGATAATTCTCCATCAACGAAGCCATACATCCTATCTTCTTCCACCTTTTTAAAAATTTAAATGTGCAATTCATATCTTTATTTCATGTTAATTTCAATATTCTAATGCAGTTAATCTTTTATTTGGTTGAGACCAAGCAATTCAGAATTGTTTAGAGTATTTTGGACGGATGACGATCATTAAAGTACTAATTAGAGGTAAATTGAGCAATATGGTCATAAAAGATGAAATCTAAACCAAAAGGCTCGATTTAACAACCCAACTTTCCAAAACCTCTAACTAGGGTGATAATGACATTCATGCAATCTTAAAAGAAAATTGGTTAATCATTTTAATATAAAATAAAGAAATATATTTTTTTAAAAAAATAAAACACCACTAATATAATTTAGGGAATGCTAAAAAAAATCAATTCGGGATCACTTAAAATGTAATGAGAAAAAAGCATATAAATTTAAAACTTCCAACTTGAAGGTTCAAAATGTATGGACATTTGAGTGAACAAGTAAACCCATCCTACCGTTGATGATGCATTTAGACAACCTGGTGATTATGAAGAAACACAAACTAGTGGATCCATGGACACACAAAACTGGTGGACACAAAGGCATACAAATTGGTGAACCTAAAGACAATCTAGGGTGTACATAGCTACTGGTAAAAGGGTAATTATCACTAAATTGATCTAGTATTCAACATGCAATAAAAAAGTCCCACAATATAGAGTCGTATCATAATAACTCTTGAAATTCATAGTTTGATCAGGAAATCTCTGTTGGGTTGTGTGTCCTAAAACTCGCAGTTTGTAAAGTTAAACACATTCTATTATCAATAAAGATGTTGTTCAACATTTCCTCAATAAAGTTGTTATTGAATCTTTAAATTACATTCATGCAGTCAAAATCTAATAATCTAAGATCCATGGGTATTGCATGAATACTTGAACTTTATTTAGAGACATAAAAATGGATCAAGTTCGAGTAAATAACCAAAATGGTCTATAGTATACAAATAAGATTGGGTGCCTTATTCTGGTAACATTATTGGATATGGCCTACTCTATAGCAATTACAAGTTGTTGTAGAGGTGCTATAAACGAAGTGATCCTGATTCGTTAATGTATTGTAAAACTCAGATTTCCATTTTTCCTACTTAAGCAGGTGTTAAAAGAAATTAACTAAGTGGAAGTTAAATTCTATGTTAAAGTGAAGGAAATTTCTAAGTGTTGAGTAGATTTTCCTTGAGTAGTTTTGAGTTAAGTTTTAATTAATGAAATTTGGCTAAGTTTATGTTCAAAAGGACCCATGTGTTAAGTGTTAGGAGACATTAATGCATAAGTTGAGAAGGCAACCGTGCATTTGTAAGGTTGGACGCATGATTGGCTGAAGTATTGGCAAGAGGCATTACCAAGAGTAACCATGCGGTGGTACCTAAGGAGAAAATTACTAAATGTTGGGCTATGCGTTTATGTGGTGCCATGCGTTGGCCATGAAGTTTTGAAAGGTTACATGGGCATGGAGAGAGGCTGAAGTATGGCCAATAACAACGCATGCGGCAGCCATTGTCTTGAGAGGTTAGAACAACGCATGCAATGCGATGGCTACGATGGACGTGATGGATGTGATGGTTACGATAGTACTACGTGCGCATATGGTGCGATGGATGCGATGGACACGATGTATGCGTGTATGCGGCCGAAGGAAATACGTTGGTAGCATGCGGTGATATGAGGGCATGCAGTGCAAGGGCATGCGATGATGCGAGGGCATGCGGTGATACGGTGTGAGGCATGCGTTGATGGATGGCATGCAGAGATAGGGGCATGCGACGATGGACATGGCAATGATACGCGATGGACGCGACAGTGCTATGCGATGGTATGCAACGATGGATGTTGCTTGATTTTATGAAGTGGAAATGTGTGTGATATGTGTTGATGAAATTGCGTTGAGCACTCAAGTTTTCTCAGCGGAATCCAAGTGTAAATTCCACTGAGTTTTCTGGTAAGTCTAGGGTAGAACTCAGGGACTTGTGAAAACAGATTGCATTGGTAATTTTTATGAAAACTTTGCGGTAATTGGTAACTCAATTAATTGTTGGTTTGTTGTTGATCGTGTTAATGAAAAATAAACAAATGCAACGAAGTTTGAAAAGAGTTGGTAAATGGAAGATGCGCTGAGTATGCAGTAAACAGGTTGAGAAGGGTTTCGGCTAGCACTTCCTAGAATGCGTTCATGCTTTGCGATCATGCAACATGCATACAATAGTAAACCATCCCTCGATGCCAATGCTACGGCTTCTAATTCTAGAATGCATGCGATATATGTGATAAATCTATAGGGCCTACACATAAGCCTTTATTCTTATTTATGCGATGACAGGATAACACACACACACAAATAAGGCGACCACATAATATCATTCCTATCTCTAGGATGCATGCGATGTAGGTTGGCAAACATAACTTATCTCTAAGTTCCTATCGCTTGTTTATGCAGTTCTAATCTTGCTCTTTTGAGTCTAGATTCTAACCTAGCTCTCTTGAGTTTTAGGCTCTTTCTTCATACTCTCTCTCGAGTAGATCTAGAGGGGTATTTGGCACAACATAATACAAGATAATCGCAAGCAATGAACTTTCTAGGTCATGTTAGCTTAGTTCTTCCCAACCCATTCGACTAATTTAGCTACTCATGCGTACTAAGAGAGTGAACAGATATAGAAATAGGACTTCCATTATATAAATATAAAGATGAAGTACAAAATAAAAATGCAAGTATAGAATAAAGAGCCTGGTAGCAATCTCTTGCATCCAAGGCTTTTACACTGTTTTTCTACTCATGCTCAAAAGATAATCTCGCTCTCGCGAGAGTCGGCCGGCTCTCTGCTTCTACACCCCAAGGTTCTCTCTCGAGTTGCCCTGAGCGATCTCCGGCATCACCACTCTTCTTTTGCTTCGCCTTAAAATGAAAGGAAGACTATGAATAGACTTGTGAACTTGTGGAACTGATTAACCCCTTTTCTGAAGGTTGCCCTTGGTATTTATAGAAAATCCAGGGTGAAAGGTGGCTTCTCTCTCATGATTGTACAGATGGGACGACTTTAATTCCTGACTGATGCGTCGAATATTTGTTACCGAAAAGCTAAATGTACTTGTGATTATTATCGACTATCAACTTAATTCTTATTTGACTGTCATCAGCTTTCTGTCCCATCGATTAATTAGCCTTTCACCCAGATGTACCCACTATGTTGTGCTGACTAAGTTACAGCAATCCTTCTTGAGCAAATGTTTGCGAGCACAATCATCACAAAGTCTTACGGTGAAATTGTGCTCGACCGATGATTTCCTATGATCGTAATTCTTGCCTTGCGTTAACGAATATTCTGCATAAAAACACAAAAATCAACTGTTCCTATGCGATGAACGCATGTGATCGCAATATTATGAAATTGATGCTTAATGGACGCAATTTAACATGTTTTATCAACGCAATCCAACATTTTTTAAGAACTTGGCACTATGATAATGTGCATTTCTGCCATCGCAATGGTGTTAGTGGGTGTATTGACGACATTTTATAATTTTCGCGTTTCTTAGCCAATTTGTATACTATCGACACAACTTTTATTTCTTTTAGCTGCAATATCTAAATAAAATAGTATAAATAACTTATATTTCTACAAGTTATCAAAGCCCAAGGTCGAATACAGGGACTAAGGAAACAGTATGCGGTGGTAATTTTAGATCTCTTTGCGGTGACAAATAAAACAATGTGTTGGTTGGTATGTTATTTGAAGTATAAAGTTTATGCGGTGGAGTTGAGGAAAGAGTTAATAATATGAAAGATGCGAAGAGTATGGGGGGGAACGGGTTGAGAAGGTTTTACCTAACACTTCTTAACATTGCGTTCATGTTGTGCGATCATGCTACAAACATACAACATCAAGTCATCTCTCAATGCAAATGCTATGGCTTCTAGTTTTAGAACGCATGCGATGTATGCAATGGTGTCTATAGAACCTACGTTTAAGCCTCTATTCTTGTCTATGCGATGACAAATGACACACACATACACAAGGCGACTGCATACTACCATAACCTATCTCTAGGGTGCATGCGATACATGTTGGCAAATAGAGCTTATCTCTAAGTCTCTATCTCTTGCTTATGCAGATCTAATCTTGCTCTCCCGAGTCTAGATTCTAACCTAGCTCTCTCAAGTCTTAGGTTCTTTCTTTAGACTCTCTCTCGAGTAGCTCTAAAGGGTGATGGACACAACATAAGACAAGATGATCACATGCAATGAAGATCCTAGGTCATGTTAACTAAGTAATTCTCAACCCATTTGAAACTTTAGTTACTCATGCATATTGTAAAGAGAGTGAACAGATGTAGAAATGCAAGTTTCATTTTATATATGAAATCAAAATACAGAATGACAATATGAAATAAAGAGAAAGAGCCTAGTAGCAATTTCTTGCTTCCCAAGGCTTTTACATTGTTCTTTTCTACTCCGCCCAAAGGATATTCTTGCTCTCGCAAGAGTCGGCCCTCTCTCTATTTTCCACGCTCCCTGGCACTCTTTTGAGCTGACCAGGATGATCTTCCGGCGTCTTTTCCCTTTTCTCGCTTCCGCCTTCTAAGTATAAGGAAACTATAAACAAGGCTAACTATCTTTTATATGATTCAACTGGAATGAAAAATCGAACTCTTTCAATGAAGGTGTCCTTCGGTACTTATAGACCTTCAGGGTGAAGAGCTTTTTCTCTCAAATGATTGCAGTGATGGGATGTCATTAATTCTCTATCTGATTCGTCGAATAATTGTCACCAAAAAGATGAGTGTACTTGCTACAGTGTAGTTAACAGCTTGTCAACTTAATTCGAAATCGACCGTCGTCAGCTTTCTGTCCCATCGTGATTTATTAAGCTTTCACCTTGATGCGCCGACTCTATGCGGCCACCTTCTTGAGTAGATTTTCGAGAACGCAAACGATCACATAGCCTGGCGGTCACAATCTTTTAATGCGCTCACACGTTAATTTCTTTGGATCGCAATTTCGCCTTGCGCCAACGCATTTTCTGCACAAAATACATATGTTAACTGTTTTTAACACGATGGACGCATGCGATCACAATGTTATAAACTTAATGCTTTTGAACGCACTTTTATATATTTTTACCATCGCAATCCTTCATTGTTTTATAATTTTGCGATGTAATAATGTGCATTTCTGCCCATTATCACATCCCCAAATTTAAAACAATGCTTGTTCTAAAGCATAAGTTAAAGATTTACTCTAGGAAGTCGACTGCCTTCTTCTTTCCTAGATTTCTCAAGGTTGCCTTATTCAAATCTTATGTACCAAAATCTCCTTAATTCTTATTCGGCTCTCTTCTTAAAATATTTCTAAAATTTAGGGACCGCAAGTTTAACCTTAAAAAATACTTTACTTTTTTCCAAAGCATCGCATGATTTATTTCATATAAAAAACTTTTTCAACCGGGGAATTTCCAAATGATTTTTATCCTTGCGTATTTTAGACATATATAAAAATGATTTTTTTTTCTATGACCTTGTGCTGATTCGAGTGCCTAGCCTTCGTTTTGGTTTGCCCACACGTGTGTCATGGGACATCCAATTACGAGCAAGACGCTCTTTCCGAATCTAAACTCATGCCAATTTGGCAGCGGAGTTGCGATCAATTATTTATGCTTTGATCACGGTTCCTACCTTCGTTTTGGCTTGCCCCCACGTATGTCATGTGGACATCCAACTACGAGTAGGATTCGATCGCAACGTTATGATTTTTTAAAATTTTTTTTTAAGAACCTAAAAATAGCAAGGTTGAAAAACGCACCTCCAAATTTAAACGCAGCAATGTCCTCATTGCTGAAAGATTGAAAGAAGACATGCGATGCTCTTCGGAAGTTTTGAGAAAAGTCAGTTTGAAAGAAAGTTGGTAGACCACTAACTTCTAGAAATATTTCATGAGTTGACTATCCTAAAATTAAGTTAACTCTAGCATATACAAAAAATAGAGGCATGCGTTTCATCATTGAAATCATAATTGGCAAAGAGAAAAAATGTGATGACTTAATCAATGTTAAATGATTGCGCTGACTAAAGAGGATGCGATGATAAAATTATCAAAGTTAAAATGCTATGCGATAGAGCAAAAATTGGAATAAACAAAGTCAAGGAGAGATACTTTGCTCTATCGCCTGCATTATTTGTGAACGCATCCTTCTTTGTGGCGAGCTACTCTCTTCGATTGTAGTGGTGGAATAAGTTAGTTGAGTCTTTCGTGTAGTTCTTCCGCAATCATTCACCACGATAGTTGCAAAGAAAACATTGAAAGGGTCAAATAAAAGACAGAGTTAGCAAAATCGTTTACCATGATCATTCACTACGATCGCATATATATATTGTTTTCATTAGAAATGAAAAAAGAAAAATATACGATAACAAATAAAAGAATAGTAACGAAAGTTCATGAATTATTGATAAGAAAAAGGATATTCCAAAAGAATTGCATCCTTGATGAGTTTGAGTCGCATAGTAATGTAGGGACTGCTAATTTCAATCTGGGCTTTTTACGTCCAAGGCGACTTTCTCTTCTTTTCTCAGTCTTCTGAAATGTTCATTGCCTTAATCTAGAGCTTTTGCCCATTGATGTTCATTACAATCTCCCCCTCGTGCACATCAATTTGAGTGCGATCAGTCAAGAGGAATGGTCATCCCAATATGATGGGCACATCTTCGTCTGCTTTATAGTCCAAAATGATGAAGTCTGCCAGTAAGATGAATTTGTCAATTGAGACTGCGACATCTTTCAACTCTCCCTCGGGATGTATTCGGGATCTGTCCACAAGCAGAAGAGTCTCCGTCGTGGGCGTGAGTTTTCCCATATTCAATCGTTTGAAGATGGACAGTGGCATTATGTTTATACTCGCTTCAAGATCGCATAGTGCTTGACCACTATAGACCCCTCGAATTGAGCAGGGTATCGTGAAGCTTCCTGGGTCGTATATTTTTGGTGGGATCATAGTATTTAACCCTTGTGTTACTGCCACTACAGCAATCTTTTCTTCATCATTCTGTTTCTTTTCCAATCTTTGTGAGAATGTTGGTAGTTGTACTTCTTCTATCTCGTGTTCTAGAGGCTTGAAGGTGGACGCAACTTCTGTGTTCATCTTCTCGGGCTCTTTTGAATCATATGTCAATAGGTTCTCGGTTGTCACCACATTCAGGTTGGTCTTGATGGGCTTTTTCCTTTCTTCCGCTGTCATTTTTTCGCTTAGCAAGGAGACTGCTAGGCATTGTTCCTTTCCTGTACCCCCAGAGTTGCGAAGGATCTCAGTTGAGCTCGACAACGCTCCTTGCGGTCTATTTTTTAGTTCGCTCGCAATCTTTCCTATCTGAATTTCAAGATTTCAGATGGACGTTTCTTGATTCTAAAGCACTGATTCATTTGTCTCAATATACTGCTTCAACAAGCTCTCTAAAGATGAAGATTGTAGTGCCTGCGAACTGCTGGCTTGATTTTGCGGTTGACCGTTTATTTGCGGGAAAAATCCTGGTGGCCCTTCCTTTTGCGCCATAGGTTGATAGCTTTGTTGTTGATTTTTTCACGCAAAATTGGGGTGGTTTCTCCACCCAGGGTTATACATATCGGAGTAAGGGTTATTCTTTATGAAGCATATTGACTACGGATTCCTTTGGCATTCTCCAATCGAATGTGCTTCTCCATAGGTGACACAACTCGTGGTTGTTTGAGCGATTGCGTTGACTTTCCCTTCATGCGTTCTCGTGCTATTGATTGCGATGCCTTGTATCAAACTCATCATCTCAATCATTTGGTTCTATAGGGATGTGATGGCCCTGTTGTTTGCGTCACTGTTCTTAATTCTCAATCTTTGATCGCTTTCCCTCCAATCTTCATGATTTTATGAAATGCGATCAAGTATATTTTTCGCCTCATCATATGTCTTGTGAGCAGAACACCAGCTGCTATCACCTTGGCAGCTATCTATGATGCATGGTTCAGTCCGTGGTAGAAAATTTCTATCTGTAAGCAATCTGGTAAGCTGTTATGCGGGCAATCTTTTACCAGCCTCTTCTTGCCCAGGCGTCACTGAGCGATTCATTAATATCCTGTTCAAAATTTGTGATCAGCTTCCTCCTTCTAGCATTCTCCGTCGGAGGGAAGTACTTCTTCATGAACTTCTCATCTACTTGTTTCCATGATGTAATCTCCCCTGGTTTAAGAGAATAAGCCCATTTCGTGACTGGTCACACAACAAAAATGGAAACAATGTTAATCGAACCTCCTTAGCAGAGATGTTTGGGAACACAAACGTGTTGCAGATCTCAATGAAACTCTGAAGGTGGGCGTAAAAAATTTGATGCATTGTGTTAATGCGATAAAATAATGGTGTAGAATGCAATGGTGAAATATGCGTTGTGCATGCAAGTTTTCTCAGCAAGATCCAAGTATAAATTTTACTGAGTTTCCTGGTAAACCCAGGGTCGAACACAGGGACTAAGGAAACAGTATGCGATGGTAATTTTAGATCTCTTTGCGGTGACAAATAAAACAATGTGTTGGTTGGTATTTTGTTTGAAGTATAAAGTTTATGCGGTGGAGTTGAGAAAAGAGTTAATAATACGAAAGATGCGATGAGTATGTCGTGAATGGGTTGATGCGATGAGTATGCGAACGAACGGGTTGAGAAGGCTTTTACCTCACACTTCCTAATATTGCGTTCATTTTATGCGATCATACTACATACATATAACAGCAAGTCATCTCTCAATGCAAATATTATGGTTTCTAGTTTTAAAATGCATGCGATGTATGCGATGGTGTCTACAGGACCTACGTTTAAGCCTCTATTCTTGTCTATGCGATGACGAATGACACACACATACACAGAGCAACCGCATACTACCATAACCTATCTCTAGGGTGCATGCGATGCATGTTGGCAAACAAAGCTTATCTCTAAGTCTCTATCTCTTGCTTATGCAGATCTAATCTTGCTCTCCCGAGTCTAGATTTTAATCTAGCTCTCTCAAGTCTTAGGTTCTTTCTTTAGACTCTCTCTCAAGTAGCTCTAAAGAGTGATGGACGCAACATAAGACAAGATGATCGCATGCAATGAATATCGTAGGTCATGTTAGCTAAGTACTTCTCAACCCATTCGAAAGTTTAGTTACTCATGTGTATTGTAAAGAGAGTGAACAGATGTAGAAATGCAAGTTTCATGCTATATATGAAATCAAAATACAGAATGACAATGTAAAATAAAGAGAAAGAGCCTGGTAACAATTTTTTGCTTCTCAAGACTTTTACACTGTTCTTTTCCACTCTGCGCAAAAGATATTCTTTCTCTCGCAAGAGTCGGTCCTCTCTCTATTTTCCACGCTCCCTAGCATTCTCTCGAGCTGACCAGGACGATCTTCCAGCTTCTTTTCCCTTCTCTCACTTACGCCTTCTAAGTATAAGGAAACTATAAACAAGGCTAACTATCTTCTATATGGCTCAACTGAAATGAAAAACTGAACTCCTTCAATGAAGGTGGCCTTCAATATTTATAGAGCTTTAGGGTGAAAAGCTTTTTCTTTCAAATGATTGAACTGATGGGATGTCATTAATTCTTTGCTGGTGCGCTGAATAATTGTCAACGAAAAGTTGAGTGTACTTGCTACAATGTCGTTAATGGCTTGTCAACTTAATTTGGAATCGACCGTCATCAGCTTTCTGTCCCATCATGATTTATTAAGCTTTCACCTTGATGCACCGGCTCTATGCGGCCATCTTCTTAAGCAAATTTTCGTGAACGCAAACGGTAACATAGTCTTGCGGTCGCAATCTCTTAATGCGCTTGCAGGTTAATTTTTGGATCACAATTCCGTCTTGCGCCAACGCATTTTCTGCACAAAATACATAAGTTAACTGTTTTTAATGCGATGGACGCATGCGATCACAATGTTATAAACTTAATGCTTTTGGACGCAATTTTATATATTTTTACCATTGCAATCATTCATTGTTTTATAACTTTGTGCTATAATAACGTGCATTTCTGCCCGTTATCACCTAGACAATGAGTTTGCATCAGATCAGACCAAGAAATAAGTCATTCTTACTTTATAAACATTGTTTACTGTTTAAGACTGACTATTTCGTTAATCCTAAGCTAACTATCAAATCTTGTTTATTCGGGATTATCCTTAGATTTGTATAGGTGAGGGTTGGCTCAACAGCGTCGGCTTAATAAGCCTCTCATTTCAAGGGCAAGACCGAGTAGGCAGTTGGGTGAAGGAGTAATATAACATGCATCGGAACAAATCAGAATCAATAAGCACTCTAACTAATTTTAATTTGAGTTTTAAACATGCTATTCAAGTGAAATTCATAGAGGGTTTGAAGCAAACACTACCTTTGAAGACATAGTCCACAAATTTAGCAATAATATTCCAAGATTAAGCTTGAAACTTTAACAAGACCACCATTAAGATCTTCTCTACAAACGCTAAAATCAAGCTGAATTTGGGATGACTTTTGATGGTTTGAGAGGGTTTTCAATTATGTAGCAGTTTAGTAGAAAAATCTATGATTTTTCTCTCAATCAAGCTGCATGGAGGTCTGATTTATACACACAAACCATGCATCAAAGTAGGGATGCATGGAGAGCAGCTCCTACTTGGAGAATTAATGAGAATTTGAATGGAATTTAATGATTAACCATTAAAAAGGATAGTGGATTTTTCCAAGATGGAAAAATCCACTATTCTTTTATTTTAAAATCAAATTTCTCAAAATTGATTTGAATTTTGATTTTTGATTTTAAATAAAACTATTTTATTTAAAATTAGTTTTATAAATTAATTCCAAATTAATTCATTTGTATAAAACTAATTTTATTTTAATTCAACCTTTTTTATTAAAATAATATTAATTTAATATCTTAATATTAAATCAATAAAACATCAATTTCACCAATATGACTCAATTTTATATTTAAATCATAATTTAAATATTAATTGATTCTCCAATTTCGTTTGATTTCATCTAAACTAAATGTTTCTAATTGTATCAAATACAATAACTTGAAAACCCTAATAATTGAATTTGAACATTTCAAATTCATAACCCTAATTCCAAAATTCATCCAATTAATACTCAATTTTCTATTCTAGTTTATGAGCCAGTAGAGGAACCTAGTGGACCTACAGATCATGAGCTCCAATGATTTGTAATTAATCTGTTAAACTCTTTAAACTGAATTAATTACTATTCATTAACTATCAAGGCACACCATTATAGCTCGATAGTTGCACTCTCTTCACTGTAGATATATTTTTGTCCATTTCGACCATAATCAATAAATTGATCCTTAACAGATCGTTCGTATATATAACTGGGTGAAAATTACAGTTTTACCCTTGCAAATACATTTTACACCTTAAGCTCCCATTGACCCTCTATTGAACAACTTATTTGTGGTACCTTTTATAAATCATATCCCTTTCTACCAAGAGAGGGTAGGGCCTTGTTGTTCCAAACTAGGCATCAATACTTAAGAGAACAACCTATCTGCTATCCTTGAGTTAGGTAGGAGTGAATTCCATCTTGCATAGCTATGTCCCAAACTATCTACCCGGCCTTATCCCCAAAATGGAAGGCTTGTTGAGCAATGCTGTTGGACTACTCTTACCTTTGCAGATCAAAGAATAATCCTGTAATAAACAAAAGTTCATAGTTAGCTCAGAATTAAGACCATGCTATCCTGGGTCATTTTAGTTTCAAATAGTCAGTTTTAACCGTAAACGGTCGTTATAAAGAAAAGTGATTATTTCGAGGTCCAGTCTTATGCAAACTCCTTGCATAGGATGCTCCCACTCACATGTCTCTACATGAATGATTTATGGGTCACATCATTTGTATATTTATACGAAGTGAGCCACATCCAATAATGTTACTAGGATGAAATACCCAACTTCATCCATATACTTATAGACCATTTAGGCTATATACTATAACTTGATCCTATTTATGTCACCAAATAATGTTAGTATTCATACTATAGCCATCGATTCGTTTATTGGATTTTCATTATAAATATCAATAGCTTTATTGAATAAAATACTTTACAATCTCCCACTTGGACTAAAACTCTAGTGAGAATAAATATATACAATACAATGTTGAGAAACATAGAGGAAAATACAATAAACTAGGGCATCTCTAATACCATAGACATTTTCCCACTTGCCCTAGATTATGTCGCTCGGAGTCCTAGTCCAACCAGGTGGCCCTCGAACACTTTAGTTGAGAGGGCCTTCGTAAATGGATCAGCAAGGTTGTCTTAAGAGGCTATCTTCATGATGATCACGTCTCCTCAGTGTACTATCTCTCTGATGAGATAGTACTTTCTCTCAATATGTTTTCCGCGTTTGTGACTCCTTGGTTCTTTTGAGTTGGCAACAACACCACTATTGTCACAATACAGTGTGATGGGTAGGTGCATATCTGAAACTACTTCCAAGTTAGCTAAGAATTTGAGTAGCCATACTGCTTCTTTAGCCGCTTCACATGCAACTACGTATTCTACTTCCATTGTGGAGTTAGCGATACAACTCTGTTTAATGCTTCTCCAAACTATAGCTCCTCCATTGAGAGTAAAAATTGATCCTGAAGTAGATTTCCTTGAATCTACGTCAGTCTGGAAACCAGAATCAGTGTATCCATTAAGGATCAAATCCTTAGGACCATACACAAGCATATAGTCATTCGTTCTCCTTAGATACTTGAGGATGTTTTTTACAACAGTCAAATTACTGTGTCATGGATTGGATTGGAACCTGCTGACGATGGCAACTGTGAAGCATATGTCAGGATGTGTACATAACATTGCATACATCAAACTCCCAACCATAGATGCATATGGAATTCTTTTCATTTCCTCAACGTCTTGAGGCGTCTTACGACACTGTTCCTTTGACAAATGAATTCCATGTCTAAAAGGCAACATATCTTTTTAGGAATTTTGCATATTATATCTTGACAACATCTTGTCAATAGATACTTGAGATAATGCTACTGTTATATTCTTTGATTTCAAAAAATTTGTATCCCTAGAACATATTGAGCATCACCCAAATCTTTTATTTGGAATTGTGTTGCTAACCATCTCTTTACGTTAGCAAGGAAGCTTGTCGCATTCCCAATGAGCAAGATATCATCAACATAAAGTACTAAGAATGTTACAGTCTTGTTGATTCCTTCCTTGTAAACACAAGGATCATCAACATTCTGTTCAAAGTCATAAGATTTGATCGCAGTAAAAAATCTTATATCCCAGGATCTTGAAGCTTGCTTTAACCCATAAATGGATCGTTTAAGCTTACAGACTTTCTGTTCTTGTCCTTATTCGATGAATCCTTCTGGTTGAGACATAAAAATACTTTCATCAAGATGGTCATTTAGAAAAGCTATCTTGACATCCATTTTCCATATTTCATAGTCATAATATGTGGCAATGGATAGAAGTATTCTTATAGATTTTATCATGGCAACAAGAGAAAAGGTTTCTTCATAATCAACCCTTTCTCTTTGGGTAAAATCTTTTGCCACAAATCAAGTTTTGTAGGTTTGCACCTTGCCAGTTTGGTCTTGTTTTCTTTTGTAGATCCATTTGTAACCTATATGTTTGACCCCATGTGGTTGATCTACATGTTCCCAGAAAAAATTGAAGTACATCGACTCCATTTCAACATCCATGGCTTTTATCCACTATTCCCTATCAATATCTTCCATTGCCTTTTTAAAGGTTAATGGATCCTTTAAACCATCATCTTGTATGATGTTTTGAGTTTCAGTTAAACCCATATAGCATTCAGGTCGCTGAATAACCCTCCCACTATGTTGAGGCACACTTAACACTTGAGAAGGACGTGACGTGGCAACAACAGTTGTTGATGGACCAGATTGATCAACAACTCTTATTGATTTTTCTATAGAATCTTTGGTCATTCCTTGTAATATTAGTTTACTGCGAGGTTGATGATTTTTAACCTGATCTTCTTCCAAGAAGGTAGCATTTGTCGAGACAAACAGTTTGCCTTATTGGGGATCATAGGTTTTTTTAGGGTATCCTACAAAGAGGCATAAACAAAATTTGAGAGTTTATTATATTTAAATATTTATTAAATATTAAATTATATGAATATGATTCATGTATTAAAATTAGGCATGTGATTAATTTGATGTTTTATTTTAAATTATTTAATTAATTAAAAATCAAATCATTTTCCATTTTAGATTCAATTTAAGAAATTGGATATTGTGATTTAGATTTGATTAATTAAGAATTAATTAAATCAAATTTTAATTAATTATAGAATTAATTAAAACAAAGAACTTGGAAACTTGGAAATTGAAAATTTAGTGAGTTTTTCCCACTTTTCTCAAGCTTGAGGCATTTCTCAAAAAAATTGACACAACTCCCACTTGGATTCTTCAACTAGCTAATAGCATTCATGGCTGATGGTAATTAAAACCTCCTGAATGGTGAAGAAGAAATAGGTTCTAAAGTTAAAGAAAAGAGTTTTCTGAAGTTCATCTTCTTCCTCACAAAACCCACATTTTCTAACTTCACAAATTCACTCAAATTCAAGGGTGAGAATAGTAGAGAAGATTTCTTGGTGGTTCACTAACAATTTGCCATTGAATTAACGTGAAGAGCAGCTTGGATTCAAGAGAACTCATCAAAGTTATATAATCAGAAACCCTCTTATATTTTTCTTGCAAAAACATGCTTTTAGAACTCAAATTAAATGTAATTAGAGTACTTATTGATTCTGTTTGCTTCTATTGCATGCTTGTGTATCCCAACAATTTGTATCAAATAGTGATTTAAGCACTCAATTAATGTTAATTTGAGTTTTGGTGGGTAAATTTCTGAAATTGCATGTTTATGGACTGATTTGGATGTTTTTCAGCTTTGGCATTAGATTTCTCTTTGATTTCCAGTTAAATTTGTAATTGGCTCTTGTTTGATGAGCTTAAATATGTGCTCTAGAGTCTATAGTTTATTTGGAGTCATTAGAGTCCGAATTAGGTTGTAATTTGGTGTTTAAAGCAAGCGAGGTCGTGGAGCAGATTCTGGAGAATAGCTTTCTGTCCAAGCAGCGTTGCAACGCTGCTCATATTGCTAAATGAGTTTGAGCCAATCGGACGATCGAACAAGCGAGTTTTTCAACCATGCGTCGAGTGTCGAGCATCGTATAATGAGTTGGACCAGACAAGCAGCAAGGATCGATTACTGAATCAATTTGCTAAGCGAGGACGAACGAGGAAGGCTGGTTTGACCAATTTTCTTCAGTTTCGGGCTGGACCCAATCCAGTTCAATTCAACCATCTTTGGACTGGTTCCACCCATTTTGATGCCTTGGAGGTCCGGTTTAGGTTGATTCGAGCAGTTATACACTAATTTGAAGTTGTTTTTGGATCAGTTTTGTAATAATTTAGTTATTATGCTTGCTTAAGATGCCAAATTTGAACCATATCAGTATTATTTAAATAATTATGCATGTGATATATGTTGTATTTAAATTTAAACATGTTTGTACATATCGTATGCTATTTAGATTTAAAATCCCACCATATGAAGCAAATTACATGCATTATATATGTTATAAATTGTTATAATGTATAGAATGCATGTTTAGGGTTTCAGTTATTTGATATAACTGTTATATTAAATTGGAATGCCTTGATGTATGTTGTGGATATAATAGCATGTCTAATTTTTATAAGTTGTTATAAAATTGAATTAGACAGTAAAATCCATAACAAAGATAAGCTGCATGCTCACGTAAGTTAATCACCCGTTTTAATAAGTTTAAATAGGTCAACATCTTGTAAAATGTGGTTACAAACTCAACCGGTATATAATCTTGTCTAAGGTTGGAGGTACTTAAGTTGACGGTCTACGAAACGCCTCCTACTTTGGGATTATGACTGTATAATTAAGCATTGTTAACCAGTTTTATAAGCATACGTGAGCGGTGTGAGGTAATAAAATGATTTATAACCTAGATATCGTAAGTTTAAATCCATTTATAAATGTTATAATTGGATAAACCACATAGACTTAGGGTTGTTTAATTAGCCAAAATGAACCTAGGTTTAAATATGCCCAATTTGATAGTAGAATACTTCAGTGGGAGTTTAATAACTTATATGATAATGTTATTAGAACACTTTAGTGGGAGATTAATAACATATACGATACATTATTTCTAGCTCTCACGTCCCTAATAGTTCACAATCAAGATTTAAGTGGTACTTCGTGTCACCTTAGGAGTGACTTTCATTCAGAAAGTATTTGCATAAATCAAGATTTAGGTGAATAAGGGAAATTCGTTCAATTAAAAATAAAGTATATGATACATTGATTTCAACATTCACGTCCCCACAAAGTTCACACCGTAAGATTCATATGACACTTCGTGTCACCCCGGGAATGACCTCCATTCAGAAAGTGTTTATATTAGTCAAGAGCAAGTTGAATGTGGGAAGTAGTTCATAGTAATGTCTTTCATGTAAATGTAACTTGAGTTTGTAAACTAGTTTCTAATTAAAGCATGTAATATTTTTCTGCTGTTGTTATAAGTAAGTTTATTAAAAGAAAACTAGTAGGTTAGCCAAAGTAGCATCAGTTAATATCATGCCCCTCCTCGGGCTCAGGAGTGCGGGCTCGGGGTGGGGTGTGACATATAGGAATGAGAGTTATTCTGAAGATAGTGTTTGGTCAAAATTGTTTTGCTTTAGTGAAGGAGTATTTGACTACCCCTTGGTAGTACTTATTCTAACTCACTATAATATCGTTGCAAATAAATAATGGTTATGGGTACATTATTGCTTTTTTTGCTAAAACTTGATTTTGGATTTATATGCAATTTTACTAAATTAGAATTTGGTTAAAATTTCAGCATGTCGAATTCTTCTAGAATACTCACTTCCGATTTAGTTAACGGTAAACTCGAATCAACGTACAAATTATTAGCAGTTGATGGTTCTAAAAGAGTTTTAACAAAGGATTGTCCTCTATCTACCAATTCATCTAATGTTTTGAACAGTGTAGATGATAATGTAAAATTATTAGGTTTCTTTCGAAAATGACGATGTGTTCATTACTTCAAAGAACATCAAAATTGTTCTACAAAATTAGAAAATAACTTGTATTTGTTAAAACTGATTGAGGTAAAGGCCGTTTTGAACATAGAGATGTTTAAAACAGTTGAAACTCATAATGAGAAGAGGAAAGTCTCTCCAAAGACCTATCTTTGGCACTTTAGACTAGGTCACATAAATCTTAACAGAATTGAGAGATTGGTTAGGAACGATCATTTAAATAAGTTAGAAGACAGTTCATTACCACCATGTGAATCTTATCTTGAGGGTAAAAGTATTAAAAGATCTTTTTCTAAAAAAGGTTTTAGAGCAAAAGAACCCTTAAAGCTGGTACATTCAGACCTTTGTGGTCCAATTAATGTTAGAGCTAGAGGAGGGTAAGAATATTTCATCAGCTCTATTGATGACTATTCGACGTATGCGCATATTTACCTAATTCATCAAAAGTCTGAAACCTTTGAAAAGTTCAAAGAATATAAGGCTAAGGTTGAGAATCAATTAGGTAAAAAGCTTAAAACACTTTGATCAGATCGAGGTGGTGAGTATATGGACGTGGAATTCCAGAACTATTTGATAGTGAAAGGAAACTCAACATGAGGAGTTCCTTGAGCAGAAGTGAATCATCCAAATTTCATTTTCGATTGAAGTATAAATTTACAGTACAACAAACAGATTATGCAATTGAAGTAAATTACAACATTCTATTTAAATAAAATAAATAGTTCAAGGGAAATTATCTTCAAAGAATACTTCTTCTCATATCCCTCGAATGGTCACGAACTCTTCGATCAAACAGCAATAAGAACTTGAAGACCTTCAAGTGAATTACAAACCGAATGGAAGAGAACACTGCCACTCGGATTCCTCAGTATGCTTAGGGTGAGAACCCAGGAGTGGTGGGCTCTCACTATTTTGGTTAAGAGGATATTTGTGAATTTGGAGGAAGACGATAAAAGAAGAAGCACTATCGCATAGCAAGCTTCTCGATCGTTTAGGCTATCGCATAGACAAAGAGAGCCTATCGTATATGCTATGAGTTTTTCGTGTAGACTATCGTATAGTCTCTCTTTCCGTTCTTGTTGTAATTTGTTTTCTTTGAAATCTTAGTCTTAGAAGTAAAAAATGAAAGACTCTTTTTCATTTTATTCCAATTGCCATAAAATTTCCATAACCACCCACTAAGGTAGTTTTTGAGTAAAAGGGATTATTGTTCAAAATAATAAATAACCAACTTATCATATTATATTTATAACCTATTGTTTTAATATTGCATCACATACAATATAAACTATAGTCCTTTTTCTCTATTTTATGGCATTTAATATAAATCATATTTATATTAAATTAACAACTATTTGAATCTCATTCAAATATTTATTCCTCCAATTAATGTATCAAATACATTATATCATATATTATTGAATTAATTTAATTACATCATATATAATTAAATTCCCTCGTGAACAATTCAAATTAACCTAAAAACTAATTCTCAACATAATCCTTTTGAGCTACCAAGGGGACCTTATGGACCTGTAGCTTGAAGCTCTAATGGTAGGTGAATAATTAATTAAACTCCTTAATTACATTATCCAACATCTGTTAACTGTTGGGCACTCCACTAAAGATCGACAATTTTATTATTCAAACTACAGATATATTTTTGTGTCCATTGGATAAAACCAATCAACAGTGTGATGACCATTCACAAATTGCTCGTAAGTATAGCTGGGCCAAATTTATTTTTCCCCTGTAGTTACATCTAACTCCTTAAGTACCATTGATTCCTCTAATAAACAATAAGTCATAGTCCCACTATGACTGAGTCCTCTCTTGCCAAGAGAGGGTGTGGCCACTATGTTCAAGACTCGAAATCAACCCTTAACGAAGAATTTATCTAGTTACCTCTGTATTAGGGAAGGAGTGAATTTCATCTTGTGTAGCTGAGTTCCTTGCTCCCCAATCATACGAATCCCTAAAATGGTAGGCTTGTTGAGTCGGCCATCTGGCCACTCTCACCTATATAAGTCAAAGGACCGCCTTCATGAGCAGGAGTTCACAACTCACTCAGGATTCAGGTCATGTCATCTATGGTCATCCTACTAAAATGAAAGTCTCTAATCAATGGTGTTATATAAAGAGACTTGTTATTTTGTGGTCCGATCTTATATGAACTCTTTGTATAGGATACTTCCACTCGCATGTCTCCAAATGAATGATCAGGATCAAATCATTTGTAGCACTTTACAACATTTGTAACACCTACAAAGCGGGCCGTATCCATAGTGTCATCAAGATAAGTTACCCAACCTTATCCATCTACTACAGACCATGTGAAACCCAGATTTCCATTTTCCCTACTTAAGTAGGAAATAAAAGGGATTACTAAGTATAAGTTAAATCTTATGTTAAAGAGGATGAAAATTCTAAGTGTTTAAATAGATTGTTTAGTAGCTTTGAAATAAGCCTTAACTAGTGAAAATTGGGTTAAGTATGAATCTAAAAAGAACTATGCGTTGGAAGCCAAGAAAGAAATGCCTAAGTATTTGACAATGTGTTGGCCTTGTGCTAAAGTGTTAGTGTTGTGCCATGCATTGCTATGAACATTTGAGAGGTTATTTGGGCGCTAAAAGAGGCTAAAGTGTGGCCGAGAGGAAAGGCTATGCGGGGACAAGCATGCAATAGCCAATGTCTTGAGAGGTTAGCAAAGCATGCGGTAGCCTCAAGTTGCGCGAACATGGGCGCTGGGCTTTGGAGTTACGCGCGTTTGTTGATCGTGTAGTAAATAAGCAGTGTTACACGATGTGGTAGATGATCATGTAGCAAATGTGCAGCACTACACAATAGAGTATGCGATCGTATAGTAAGTGAGCGGCACTACACAATGAGGTAGGCGGGCACTGGACGATCGTATGGAAAATGCATGGGGCTAAGTGATGCGGTAGGCGATCGTACGGAATGGTGAGGGCTAAACAATAGCGCTATGCGATGATGCGCTAGGCGATAATGATGATGCGCTAGACGATAGCCATGAGCGCAGGTGCTACGCGATGGTCTTATGCGGTGGCCTTGCTAAAAGATGAGCAAGGTGATGTAATAAGCCATGAGCACAAGTGCTATGAGATGGTGCTATGCGGCGGCCTTGCTAAACGATGAGCTAGGCGATGAGACAAGCCATGCTGAATGCATGGTGGAATGTCTTTGCATTGCTATGGCTGGCAGTACATAAGGCTTTTGAGGTTAGTTGCATTGGTCTTGAACAAGAGACAAAGGACGTTGACAAGCAATTAAGACATACATGCGATGGTCATGAAGGATGTGTTAGCAAGAGGCTATGTGATGGTAAGTTATACCATGAGGCGTTAAGTTGAGACTTAGCTTGACTCAAGGGTTGACATGCGTTGGAGATGTGCTATATGCGTTGGACATCCAAGGGTAGGTGGACACATAGGACAAGGCTAATACTATGCGTTGGTGTTGAATGCATGGTGTGAACTATGTGACCTGCTATATGCGTTGGACATCCGAGGGCATGTGGGCACATAGAACAAGGCAAATAATATGCGTTGGAAAAGGTTGGTCAAAATCCTAGTTGAACGCATAGGGCAAAAGTAAGCCATGTAGGAGAGAGCATGCGGCCAAGGATGGCTGATGGAACACGAGACATGCATAATGGAATAAGGATCTAATTACACTCTTATTTCTTTTAATTAAAAGGAAAATAGCATGCAACCCTACTTAATTAATTAGAGGTTTATGAAGAAATTACCTTTGAAGCTCCCGAAACGTTTTAATCTCCACCCGAACACGGACGGACCACCACTAGAGTTGACCTACTATCCTCTGGACTCAGAACCGGATTGTAGGACTCGGTGGATGACGAAACCGACAGAGAAAGAGATGGAAAAGAAGATGGAATTTATGGTTAGGTTTGGGTTTTGAATTTTCTCCAAAGTAGTGATTTTTCTAGCCCAAATTTAGAAAACCATTTTGGAAAAATGGCAAAAAAAAATTTCATCCAAATTGAAAGTCCAATTTATAGAAAAAAGCCATTCAACAATTGCATGAAACAAATTCATAAAAACCCAACACCTAGAATCCACTATCTAAATGGGCTTAATGTCTCCACTATAAGCCAACACCTAGCCCATTTCCATTATTTTCGAGCTTCCGAATATGAACGTATTCATATTCTTGATATTTAAATCACATTTAAATATTAAAGCTGTATCTCTAAACTGAAAAACCGATCACTATATCACATATACTTGTCGGTTTTTCTCTCTTCATCTAATTCGAACAATTCGAAATATTCTATCATACTGCTCTAAGTTTATTCCATATGAGCTAGTAGGGGAACCTAATGGACCTATAGATCATGGGCTCCAACGATCCGTGACTAGTTGGCTAAACTCTGTAGACGGAGCTAATCAACATTCGTTAACTCACGAGTCATTCCACTATAGTCCCGTAGTTGCACTCCCCTCACTATAGATATATTTGTGTCCATATGATATAACCATGATTATTCAGCTAATCCTTCACAGGTTGTTCGTAATCTCGGCTGGGTCATAAAAACTGTTTTACCCCCAAGACTACATCTCGTTCCTTAAGTTCCATTGATCCTCTAATGAACAATTGGTTTAAGGTCCAACCTATAAACCGAACCCCTCTTAGGATAAGGAGAGGGTGGAGGCCCTTATTCAAGACCTAGATTCAATACTAAAGGGAACAACCTATCTACTATCCCTATAACGGGTAGGAGTGAATTCTGTCTTGCACCTTATGTTCCCAGCTATCCACTTGATCTTACCCCTGAAATGGAAGGCTTATTGGGCCAGCGATATTGAGCTACCCTCACCTATGTAGATCTAAGGATAATTCCGAGTGAACAGGAGTTCATAGTTAGCTCAGGATTAAGATTAAGTTACCTAGGTCATCAATTAACGAAATAGTCAGTTTTAAAACGGCATTTAGAACGTAAAAAGTGACTATTTTATGGTTTAGTATTATGTAAACTCTTTACATAGGATGCCATCGTTTGTACTAACTACAAAATGGGCTGCATCCATAGTGTCCACATGAGCGATTTAGGATCACATCGTTTGTACTAACTACAAAATGGGCTGCATCCATAGTGTCCCCAGAATAAGGCGCCCAACCATATCCCTATACTATAGACCATTTTAGGCTATATACTCGAACTTGATCCACATTTATGTCACGACATAAAGTTCAAACTACATTAAATAGCCTCAGGACCTTTGTTTATTGGAGTCAAGATTACAATTTCAATAACAATTTTATCGGAAAAAAAATATATATTTATTAATTTACAACTACGAGTTTTAGGACATAAAATCCAACAAACTCCCACTTGGGCTAAAACTCAGAGTGGAGTATCACAATGTTGAATTTAATTGAGAAACGTATGAGTACAATAAACTAGGGCATATACCAAAAAGTTCTCCCACTTGTCCTAGTTTACAAACTTCGTAGACCTAGACTCTGTAGGTGGCCTTCAAACACTTTAGCCGTGAAGGCCTTTGTAAAAGGATCGGCAATGTTTTGCTCAGAAGATACCTGTTTTACTACAACGTCTCCACAATGTACAATCTCCCGGATTAAATGGTATTTGCGCTCAATATGCTTGTCGTGCTTGTGGCTTCTTGGTTCTCTTGAATTTGCAACTGCACCACTATTATCACAATATATGGTGATAGGCAGATGCATATTTGGAACTACTTCCAAATCTGTCAAAAATTTCCCTAACCATACTTCTTCCTTTGTTGCTTCACATGTAGCTATGTATTCAGCTTCCATTGTGGAGTCCGCAATATAGTTTTTCTTCACACTTCTCCACACTACTACTCCTCCATTCAGCATGAACACTGATACCGATGTAGATTTTCTTGCATTTTTATCGATTTGAAAATCAGAGTCAGTGTATCCAGTGAGGATTAAATCCTTAGTACCATACACGAGAATGTAGTTCCTCATTCTCCTATGCTACTTGAGGATATTCTTAACGGCAGTCCAATGATTGTATCCAGGATTGGACTAATATCTATTGACTATCCTTACTACATAGCATATGTCAGGTCTAGTACATAACATTACATACATCAGGCTCCCTACTGAGGAAGCATAGGGAATGCGTCTCATATCCTCAACCTCTTGAGGTTTCTTAGGACATTGAACCTTTGACAAATGAATTCTGTATCTGTAAGGTAACAGACCTCTTTTGGAATTCGGCATCTTATACCTAGACAACATTTTGTCTATATAAGTTGCTTGAGACATGGCTAGTGTTCTGTTCTTGTGGTTTCGAATAATCTGAATCCCGAGAACATACTGCGCATTTCCCAAATCTATCATTTAGAACTGCATTGCTAGCCATTTCTTGATGTCAGTTAGGTAACCTACTTTGTTCCCAATGAGTAGAATATCGTCAACATATAAAACTAAGAACGCTATAGTAGGATTGACAATCTTCTTGTAAACACAAGACTCGTCAACATTCTGTTCAAAGCCATAAGATTTGATCGCGGTATCAAATCTTATATTCCAAGATCTAGAAGCTTGTTTCAACCCATAAATGGATTTTTGAAGCTTACAAACCTTTTGTTCTTGAACCTGTGTAATAAACCCCTCTGGTTGAGCCATATAGATACTCTCCTAAAGGTCGTCATTTAGAAAGGTTGTCTTGACATCCATCTGCCAAATTTCATAGTCATAAAAGGTGGCAATGGATAAGAGTATTCTAATCGACTTAAGCATGGCAACGGGAGAGAAATTTTCTTCATAGTCCACTCCCTCTCTTTGGGTATAACCCTTTGCCACAAGTCGAGCCTTAAAAGTTTGTACTTTACCGACTTGGTCTCGTTTTCTCTTGTAGATCCACTTACAACCAATTGGTTTTACATCATTTGGTTGATTTACAAGTTCCCAGACAGAATTGAAGTACATAGACTCCATTTCGAGGTCCATGGCTTTGACCCACTGATCACGGTCCACATCTTTCATCGCCTATTTATAAGTCGATGGATCCTCTATGTCGTCATCAGGTATGACGACTTGTGTTTTTGTTAAACCTAAGTAACGGTCAGGCTGATGAACAACCCTCCCACTACGTTGAGGTATTCTCAACTCTTGAGAAGGATGTGCCTGACCAGATGTACTAGTTTTATCTACTACATTAGTAGATGAACTAGTTCTATCTGTAGCTTTTTTAGAAATTTCATTCAATACTAGTCTACTGTGAGGTTGATGACTTCTTATGTGGTCTTCCACAAAGAATGTGGCATTTTTTGATACAAATACCTTATTCTCTTGAGGATCTTAAAATAGACCACCTTTTGTTTCTTTTGGATAACCTACAAATAGGCATAGTTTTGAACGACGTTCCAATTTTTTAGGATTTTGCACCAACACGTGTGTCGGGCATCCCCAAATCCTAAAGTGATGTAAACTGCCTTTACGCCCTTTCCATAGCTGATAAGGTGTTTTTGAAACACTTTTAGAGGGAATGTTGTTCAAAATATGGACAGTAGATTCAAGTGCATATACCGAAAAGGAATCGGGCAATTGAGCATAGCTCATCATAGAGCAAACCATATCTAATAAGGTTTTGTTTCTTCTTTCTAATACATGGTTTTGCTGAGGCATACTAGGTGCAGAGAGTTGTGACTTGATTTCGTGTTCTATCATATAGTCCTGGAATCTTAAGTCCATGTACTCCCCACCTCAATCTGATCGTAATGTCTTAATTGTTCTACCTAACTGGTTCTCAACCTCAGCCTTATGTTCTTTGATATTTTCAAAAGAATCAAACTTGTGATGTATTAGGTAAATATGACCATACCTTGAATAATCATCAATAAAACTGATGAAATATTCATACCCACCTCGAGCTTTGACATTTCGGTTCACAAAGGTCTGAATGTACAAGCTCTAAGGGTATTGTGGCTCTGAGACCTTTTCCAGTAAAAGATCTCTTAGTCATTTTTCCCTCAAGACAAGACTCACATGGAGGTAAAGAATTGTCTTCTAACTAATTTAGGAGTCCATTCTTAACCAATCTCTCAATCATTTTGAGATTTATGTGGCTAAGTCTTAGGTGCCATAGATAAGCATAGAAGAAACTTTTTGTCTTTTATTCTAAGTTTCGGCTGTTCTAAATATCTCAGTATTTAAGACAAATTTTGCTTTAGTTGGTCTTAACTTATATAAGTTGTTTTCAAGTATAGTAGAACAAATTTGAATACCTTTTCTGAAAATGAACACTTCATTAACTTCAAAAGATATTTTATACATTTGTTCCAATATACATGTGATAGATATTAAATTCTGTCACATTTTAGGAGCATACAAAACATTTTTAAGTATGATATATCTATCATTCAAAAACAACTTCAAGTCTCCCACTGCTTCAGCCGAGACAACCTCTCCTGTTCCAACCTTGAGGGTGATCTCGCCGTCTTCAAGCTTTTTCTAGGAACTAGTTTCCTGAAAAGAAAAGAAAATATGATTAGTGGCTCCTGAATCTAATATCCAGGTTGAAGTATCATACTCCACTAAACATGTTTCATGTTTCAACAACTAGTAAATCATATTTACATTGTGCTTCTTTCGAGACAGGGGCCTGAGAACATTCCTTAGTTAAGACAAATCTCAAGTCATCTATTACTAGTGTTGAATTCAGATTTGTTTTCCATGCTGAGTAGTTGTCGCCTTTAAGTTTTTTAGAAGCTAATAGTTGATCTAAAGAGTTAGTCATGCTGAAAGGAAAACATATCCTTTTTAGTAAAAAAACATTAATCTTTTAAATCCAATCAAGTTTAGCAAAAAAAACTAATAATGTACCCTTCATTATTATGTTTTGTAACGATATTCAACAGTTTAGAATAACCTTCACCGAGGGGTGATTGACTATTCCTCCATTGAACCAAGACTATCTTGACTAGATACTATCACCAGAATAACTCTTATTCCTATAGTAACTCAGTTATCGCTACTTTGGTCAAGAATTACTAACACTTAGTAATTCTCGTAAGTGTGACCCTCCATTTTCAGACCTCAAAGATCAGAATCATTATGCTCCCCAAGTTGGAAAGACAAGAATTAAAATGGACCTGAGAGACCCTATCAATTTCTAGAGTTCGTGGAGTTCCGAATCCTATAATACAGCCCTCCGATTGGTAAGGTCACTCCAGGGCAGACATGCAGGTGTATTATAGGAATCTCACAGTGCGACCTAATGGAAGAGACCGTAGGATGTGTTGACACACTTCCTTCTCCTACTTACCATGAACAACTTCCCCTATTTACCTTGGTATTGACTCATGCAAACACTCTCCGAATGGTTTCTGCTCCTAGGGTGGCCCAAAGCCAAGCATGAATCTCACGGTGTGAACTCTTAGGGATGCTAGAGCTAAAAGTATATTATTTCTCTCCAGCTGAAGTGTTCTAGACGGTTAGGGTATAAAATACTTAGCGATAAATTTTGGCTAACTAAACATATCCTAAGTCTAGGTGATTCATCCAAGTATAAGTTTTATACTGGATTTTTAACCTACGATGTCTAGATAATAAACAAATTTTATTACCTTACACTGCTCATGCATGCTCATAAAACCCGTTTAACCTAACTCAGACGCTAGCTCCATCTCCAGGTAGTAGGTGTTCCGTGAATCGTCAACTTAAAAACCTTCAACCTTAGCCATCTTATCTGACTTTTTGCCAAGATCATGTCGGGTGAGTTTGCTTGTAACTTCGATTTTACAAGATATCGACCTATTTTCTATGAAAATTGGGATTGCTTGATTGTTAACCCTACACATCTTATCTTTGTTATAGATTTTAGAAGTCTAGGTTATTTTATAAAAATTATAAAATAAATTATAAAAATTATAACCCTAGAGCATTCATCTATAACATGCTTCCTTCAATCAAACATACTTTAATAAAACACTTATATTAAAACCAAGCATGCATAGTTTATATTTTATAACACTTATAAGATATAACAAATGCATGTCACATGCTTTTTCTATGGTGAGGTTTTAAAACTATATGACATACTATATGCACACATAATCAAACAACATTATACATCACATGCATAATATGTAAACAACACTAAAACACCAAAAACCACTCGAACCGGCCCAAAAACACCAAAAACCAAGTTGAACCGGTCAAACCGGCTCAACCAGGTCGAACGGACCAGTCCAGACTGTCTGGACCGGCTGGTCAACGTGTGCTGGCACAGTCAACAGAGGCGTGGGTCGGGTCGGATCGACGGAAGGCGCGGATCGAGTGAAGCAGAGCGGGCAGGCACGCAGTGATACTAGGTCGGCGGGCGGGCGGCGCATGCAGCTACTTTGGGCGGAGATACCAGGTCGGGTAGTAAAACGAGCTGAAGCATTTCGTTGATAGCTGGCGCACGTGGGGTCCTCCGAACCGAGCCAGATCTCTGCTCGGGTCGGGTCAGGGAGCTGTCTTCTCGTGTCTGGAGGCTAAATTCGGGTCTGTGAGAAAAATTCTTCAATTTTTGATGCTGTCTTCTCTCTTGGAATCAAGAAGTTACAGCCTAATTTCAACTCTAACGACTCTAACAAATTTACAAACCCTTTTTCACACATTAATGCTCATAAACATGTGAGCAATCACAAATTTCCACAAGAAATTTAAAGAAAAACAATGCCAAAATCATAATAAATCTACTTTAGTTCGTATTTCAGTCGACCTTTGAATAGAAAGGAAAAAAACACCCACCAAAAGCAACTGAGCATAATTAAAGCATTCTCTGATACCACATGATGGAACACGGGACATACGCAGCGGAATAAGGATCTAATTACACTCTAATTGCTTTTAATTAAAAGGAAATAGCATGCAACCCTACTTAATTAATTAGCGTTTTTTGAAGAAATTACCTTTAAAGCTCCCGAAACGTTTTCATCTCCACTTGAACATGAACGGACCACCACTAGAGCTGACCTACTATCCTCTGGATTCAGAACCGGATTGTGGGACCCGGTGGATGAAGAAACCGAGAGAGAAAGAGATGGAAAAGAAGATGGAATTTTGGGTTAGGTTTGGGTTTTGAATTTGCTCCAAAGTAATGATTTTTCCAACCCAAATTTAGAAAACCATTTTGGAAAAATGGCAAAAAAAAAAAAAATTTCATCTAAATTGAAAGTCCAATTTAAAGAAAAAAGTCATGCAACAATTGCATGAAACAAATTCATAAAAACCCAACACCTAAAATCCACTATCTAAGTGGGATTAATGTCTCCACTATAAGCCAACACCTAGCCCACTATTTTGTTAGTGGAATTATCCAACAAAAGTTTGGATTTTCCCACTAGCTATAGTCAAAGGGCAAAATAGTCATTTTGTCAAAGTCAAACTTTGACCTAAAAGTCAACATTTTGATTTTTTATAATTTTTTTCGTGTTGATTATTTTTGACCTCCTGAGCATGAATCCCCATTCATTTTCTCGAAATTCAAATCACATTTGAATATAAGGTCGGTAAAAGTTTGACTTTTTAAAGTCAAAAGTCATTTCTTTGACTTTTTATATCTTTGACCATTCCATTATTTCTGAGCTTTCGAATATGAACATATTCATATTCTTGATATTTAAATCACATTTAAATATTAAAGCTGTATCTCTAAACTCAAAAACCGACCCTATATCACATATACTTGTCGGTTTCTCTCTCTTCACCTAATTCGAACAATTCGAATTATGCTATCTTACTGTTCTATGTTTATTCCATATGAGCTAGTAGGGGAACCTAATAGATCTATAGATCATGGGCTCCAATGATCCGAGATTAGCTGGCTATTCTCTAGACGGAGCTAATCAATGTTCGTTAACTCACGGGTCATTTCACTATAGTCCCGTAGTTGCACTCCCCTCACTATAGATATATTTGTGTCCATATGATATAACCATGATTAGTAAGCTAATCCTTCACAGGTTATTCATTATCTCAGCTAGGTCATAAAAACCGTTTTATCCCCAAGACTACATCTTGTTCCTTAAGTTCCACTGATCCTCTAATGAACAATTGGTTTAAAGGTCCAACCTATAAACCGAACCCCTCTTGGGCCAAGGAGAGGGTGGGGCCTCTCTTTCAAGACCTGGATTCAGTACTAAAGGGAACAACCTATCTACTATCCCTATAATGGGTAGGAGTGAATTCCGCCTTGCACCCTATGTTCCCAACTATCCACCTGATCTTACCCCTGAATTGGAAGGCTTATTGGGCCAACGATATTGAGCTGCCCTCACCTATACAAATCTAAGGATAATGCCGAGTAAACAGGAGTTCAGAGTTAGCTCAGGATTAAGATTAAGTTACCTAGGTCATCAATTAACGAAATAGTCAGTTTTATACATAAAACGACATTTAGAACGTAAGAAAATGACTATTTCATGGTTTAGTCTTATGTAAACTCTTTACATAGGATGCCCCCACTTTCATATCTCCACATGAAAGATCTAGGATCACAACGTTTGTACTAACTACAAAATGGGCCGCATCCATAGTGTCCCCAGAATAAGGCGCCCAACCTTGTCCCTATACTATAGACCATTTTAGGCTATATACTCGAACTTGATCCACATTTATGTCACTACATAAAGTTCAAACTACATTAAATAGCCTCAGAACCTTATTTTATTGGATTCAAGATTACAATTTCAATAACAATTTTATCAAAAAAAAAAAAAAAAAACAGAATATGTTTATTAATTTACAAACTACGAGTTTTAGGACATAAAATCCAACAGCGGCTTGTTGGGGAGAAATCTTGGACCTTAAGCAAATGAGGTGGATGCACAAGAAGACATGCAAATTTAAGCATTATGTGTTGGCTAAGGAAGAGGAAGACACCTTAGATTATGATGGCATGAAGGTTGCATTGATAGTGTGGGGAAATGACACTTGGACATGCGGCCAAGTAGGAGGTGTCGGCCTTCGAGAGATTTTGGACGCCTATAAATAGGGCCAAGGACTTCTCTTTAGATCATAACTCAAATTCTCATCAAAGAACATTAAGAAAAGTGTATGAAGGCTGATTGTGAGGAAACTATGTGTTGATGAAAGAACGCATGCGTTGGTAGCAAAACCAGGCGTCAGTCATAAAGTTTGAAGAGGAGGAGACGCTGTCAGATAGTGAAGTCTGGAAATAGCATCAATTTGGGATGAAGATATCTCCTAGAATACTCATGCCTTTGGAGTGATTCTAAAGCCACCTGAAAGATCTGAGAGTCTAGTTTTTAGGATAGGTCTTCAAGAGAAGAATCTTCAAGGAATCGGGTTGGAGAATGAGGAAAAGTTAGAAGGGTCAAGCTGTCGAGTAAGCTTGAGCCATTCATGATGTTTTGATGATTCCGGCCAAACCACAAAGATTTATAAGCTAAGATTTTAAGGTAAGCTTCCAGAGACATTGTATAGCATGTTTACAGAAGGAAGTATCTCGAGATAAGGCTTAGAACTATGAGTAATCTGAGCATTAATTTGAATATAGATCTTAGGGTTCAAAAGGGAGCCCGAGGTGATCCAAGAACTTCTAGAGAGAAAGGTTCCTAAACGATCAAGGTGAGTGACTAAATATTTGAATAAATATTTACAATGGTTTAAGAAACCCTGTTCTAGAGAAAGATCTTTCAGATAAAGACATGTTTTCTATGCTTCTTAAAGAAAGTCATTGTATGACTAGTTTTACTTGAAACTCGATACCGAAGGACATTTGAGAAGGTATCCGAGTAGCTCGATACTAAAGGACAAGTTTTGATTAGGTAACTGAGAAAAAGTATATAAGGCATGACGGTACTTCTTTTACATAAGAATAGGTTTTCTTTCCACTCACTAGGCTAGCAAGCTCACCTGGTTTTCAAATGTTTTCCTTTCCCCAGGTAGCGAAAAGTGAGGAGTTCCAGGGTGCTGCTAAGGCCAAGATCTGCCAAAAGCCACAGTTACACTTTCAAAGGGTTTTAAGAGTGTTTGTTGTAAACTTTGTAGTTAAGTCTTGGAGTTGTATAAACATTACATTGTAGTAATAAAATGGGCCTACTAAATCAGTTGTTGTTATCTCCTTGACTTAAAGTTTACTCAGTATATTAAAGAGGTTCAGATGTAGTAGGTATCACAAAAGGGTGGTATTTGCGATCCCTCATGCCTCTCCTCGGGCCCAGGAATGCGGCCTCGGGGCAGGGTGCGACAGACCATTTAGGTTATCATTTAAACAAGATCCACCTGTATGTCTCTACATACTTGTTTAAATTTACATAAAATAACCTCGGTTCTTAGTTTATTGGATTGAGTATATGCTTATAAAATAACACTTATTTTATTATTAACAATATGTTTATACAGAGTTTACAAACTACGAGATTACAAGGAGATTTAAGACACCAAACCCAACAGATAGAACATGGAATCCAGTCTCAACTCACAGCCCCTGACACACCTCAATAAAATGGTGTGGCAGAAAGGAAAAATAGAACCTTGTTGGACATGGTTTGTTCCATGATGAGTTATGCTTAGTTATCAAATTCTTTATTGGGACATGCAATTGAAACTGCAATGTACATTTTGAACATGGTTCCCTCGAAAAGTGTTTCTAAAACACCTAACGAGCTCTGGAAAGGACGTAAAGAAAGTTTACATCACTTTAGAATCTGGGGTTGCCCAGCACATGTGTTGGTGCAAAATCCTAAAAAGTTGGAACGTCGTTCAAAAGTATGCCTATTTGTAGGCTACCTTAAAGAAACAAAAGATGGTAAGTTTTACGATCCTCGAATGCAACTTTCGAAAAATGCAACTTTCTTGGAGGAGGACTCCATGCAGAATCATCAACCTCGCATTAAGCTAGTAATAGAAGAAATGTCTAGAGAAACGACAAATGCATGAAACAATAGTTGTTGAAAAAGCATGTCCATTAACAAGAATTGTCCATTGCTACATTTTTTTATTATAAAATATGGCAAATGGATGTCAAGACAGCCTTTCTTAATGGTGATCTTGAAGAGAGTATCTACATGTCTCAACCAGAAGGGTTTATCGAACAAGGCCGAGAGCAAAAGGTTTGCAAGCTTAATCGATCCATTTATGAGCTGAAGCAAGCATCTAGATCTGGAATATGAGATTTGATACTACGATCAAATCTTATGGCTTTGAACAAAATGATGACGAACCTTGTGTTTCCAAGAAAATTGTTAACAAAACTGTCGCTTTTCTGGTGTTGTATATTGATGATATTCTACTCATTGAAAATGAAGTAGAATTTCTAGCTGACATTAAGAGATGGTTGGCTATGCTATTCTAGATGAAAGATTTGGGAGAAGTACAGTATGTTCTTGGAATCCAAATAGTTCAGAACCGAAAGAATAGAACTTTAGCATTTTCTCAAGCATCTTATATTTACAAGATGTTGTCTAGATATAAAATTCAAAATTATGAGAAAGGAACGTTGCCTTTCAGACATGGAATTCATCTGTCTAATGAACAAGGTCCTAAGATGTTGAGATAATGAAACTAATTCCATATGCATCAGGAGTAGGGAGTTTAATTTATGCCATGTTGTGTACTCGTCCTGGCATATCCTATGCAGTTAGAATAGTTGGCAGGTTTCAGTCCAATCCTGGAATTATCATTGGACTGTTGTTAAGAACATTCTCAAGTATCTCTGGAGAACGAGAAATTATATGCTCGTGTATGGTGCTAAGGATTTGATCCTTACTAAATACACTGATTTTGACTTTCAAACTGATATAGATTCGAGGAAATCAACTTTTGCGTTAGTATTCACTCTGTATGGAGAAGCAGTAGCGTGGAAAAGTGTCAAGCAAAGTTGTATTACTGACTCCACAATAGAAGCTGAGTATGTAGCTGCAAGTAAAGCAGCAAAAGAAGCAGTATGGCTCAGAAAGTTCCTGATTGATATGGAAATGGTACCAAATATGCACCTGCCCATCACCCTCTCGGCAAAGTATTCGAGGGTCACCTAGTAGGACTACATCTCTGAGATATTTGTGACTAGGGAAAGTGGGAGATTTTATGGGTATCTAATGCTCTAGTTTATTGTATTTATTTTTTTTATTCTCTCATTGTAACTTAACATTGTATATATTTGTATATATGTTGATCCACTGAAGTTTCAGTTCAAGTGGGAGTATTGTTGGGTTTTGTGTCCTAAAACTCGCAGTTTATAAAGTTAAACACATTCTATTATCAATAAAGATGTTATTAATTATTTCTTCAATAAAGTTATTATTGAATCTTTAAATTGCTTTCATACAGTCTAAATCCAATAAACTAAGATCCATAGCTATTACATGAATACTTGAACTTTATGTAGAGACATAAAAATTGATCAAGTTCGTGTAAATAGCCAAAATGGTCTATAGTATACGAATAAGGTTGGGTGCCTTATTCTGGTAACACTATTGGATGCAGCCTACTCTGTAGCCGTTACAAGTTGTTGTAGAGGTGCTACAAACGAAGTAATCTTGAATCGTTCATGTATTGACATGAGGAGTGGGTACATCCTATGTAATGAGTTTGCATAAGATTAGACCAAGAAATAAGTCATTGTTACTTTATAAACACTGTTTACTATTTAAGACTAACTATTTCGCTAAGATGACGACTGACTATTTCGTTTAGATGACCTAGGTAACTTGGTCTTAATCTTGAGCCAACTATGAACTCTCGTTTATTTGGGATTATCCTTATATTTGCATAGGTGAGGGTTGGTTCATTAGCTTCGGCTCAATAAGCTTCCCATTTCAGGGGTAAGAAGAGTTAGATAGCTGGAGACATAGGGTGCAAGACGGAATTCATGCCTACCCGATTTAGGGATAGAAGAAAGCTTGTTCTCTAAAGTACTAAATCCAGATCTTGAACAAAGGGCCCCACCATCTCACTGGCTTGAGAGGGATCCGGTTTAGTGATTGGATCAGAAACCAATTGTTCATTAGAGGATCAGGTGGGAACTTAAGGAACAAGACGTAATAATGGGGGTAAAACAACATATTTACCCAACCGTTATTACGAACAACTTGTGAAGGGTTGACTTACTGGTTATTGTTAAATCACGTGGACACAAATATATCTACAGTGAGGAGAGTGCAATTATCGAGCTATAGCAGTATGACTTGATAGTTAACGAATACTGATTAATTTGGACTAAAAAGTTTTAACCAATTAATCTTAAATCGTCAGAGCTCATGATCTTTATGTCCGTAAGGTCCCTTTACTAGCTCGTAAAACATGAACTCCTTGAATTAATAAATTGAGTGAATTTGGAATGATATCAATTTTAATTATTCAAATTGAATTTAAATTTGAAAATGTTCAAATTGAAATTGGATTTAAATTTGAATAAATTCAAATTCAAAATAGGGTTTGTATAATTATATTTGATATAATTAATTAAGCGTTTAATTTGTCGAAATTAAACAAAATTGGAGAGTTTATTATATTTAAACAAAGGATAATTTGGTCGAAATTCACTTCCAACTTTCCAATTCAACACGAATCCAAATTGAACACGAAATTTAGGGGTAAATCCCAAATTACAAGAAGATAAGTGAATCCAAAAGATTTTGAAACCTTAATACTTACCAAAAGCATACCAACGTTCTTGAACTTATTGGACGGTATGCCAACGGCCTCCAAAAACATGAGTCAAGGGTTTTAAACATTATGGGTCAATTAAATTTAGTCTACAAAATCCTTATTCATTATAAAAAACCGATAATGACAACAATTAAATGTTATTATTCATAGTAAAAATTAGTTAGAACTTTATTCTATTGCTTATTTTCACGGATGATACGATGTAATTATCGTTACAGTTTCCTCCTCGAAAATTGTTGTAAAAATCTCCGAATCCCAAGCCAAACATATGTTCATCCTTGTTCAGGTAAATCGAAACCTATCAACTCTACTTTTTATAAAAACGTAAAATAATAAAAAGTTTCGTACATAAAAAACACAAGGTTTTTTACTCAATTTACAAATCATACACTTGTGGTATGGATTGAAACCAAGAACCTCGTGGTTACTAAGAGACTCGTATATTAATTGAGTCATGCTCAGTTTTACCGATATGTTTTAATACAGACAACAGGAAGTGGATAAGATTGATAAAAGTGGACGAAATTAATCCATGTCAATAATGTTATTGACTAACCAAAACATATAATCTTAAGTATTGATGTGTTGAATTCATGTGTCTGTTAATTATCTAACAAAGCCTCTCACATATATTATTAAACCTATAAATAATTTTTTTAAATGAAACAACTTATATTTTTCATCAACCCAAAAAGCTAAGACTAAATTCTGAAGGATCCTTTTTACTACAACTCTAAATGATTGGAGAGCATAACTAGGCACTTTCCTCACCAATCATCGTAGAAGTTTCATCCATTTATTTAGACAAATTTTGTAGGCCAACAAGACTTAATTTACTGGCTTATGCTAAAAACTTCTCCAACAGCTAAAGATCAATGTTCTAGGCATGAGGATCAGTAAAATTTGACACATAAATAAAATCTAATATAATATTGACATGGAAACATTCATTTTAAATCCATTCCATTTAAAAGTGTGTAAGAAATAATGGACAAAGATTATGGAAAATGTCTCGTATTATTTTAGAAGTTTGTGAGGAACATTACACAAAATTAGGAAGGCTACAAAATCAATTTTTGGTACCACAATCATAGAAACAATAACAAGCATATATGGTTTGTGCAGGATTAGTTGGAATGCATTGATGTGAAATACTATGATGCTTCTCCCAACATTTCTTTTCGCAGTCATCAAGAATGCATCCTCTGTTATACAATATATCTTGACATCTTTGGGCAGCTGACACTCCTTCAGGCACCAAGATCAATACAACTATACAATAACAAAATAAAATATAAATAAACAAACAAATTAGCAATATCTTATCATGACGAAAGATTTCACTATCTATGTCAAATAAAAATGTCAAGATTTCAATGTGATGAAAAGGTTGAGATATTCGTCTGTAGGCTCGTGAAAATCATAAAATCATTAACGCAAAATTTCATAATATGCCTAATGGATATTTAGTTTTGTTAGTCATGAAAATATGGTATCCATGGAACAAAAAAGATAACCTGCACATATAAGAGCAATGAAGATGATAGAATAAGAAGAAACTAGTTTTGTCATATTCTCAAAAAAAAAAATGTCGCAAATATGTTTTTATTAATCTAGGCTGTAAAAATTTTTACGATTGAGAAGGTTTAAATACTAAAAATTACATTAAATTCCATCTATAAATTTATTTCATTTTTATAAATATAGTAAAGTTCAATAAATTCAACGACTCCATGCATGAATCCGTTTGCATTTATTTAAAAATAGTAAAGATTTTTTTATTCGTTATGTACAGTTCGTGAATTAAATTTGGATTTACGTTAAACTTTTGTTAAATCTTCATTGCATACTTTTACTATTCTATAATATAGGATAGTTATTGAAAATTAATTTTGCTTCTATTTGTATTTTATATAAAATAATTTTAAAATTGTAACCCTACTCCTTCATGATGTTTCGAAGATAATTCTCCATCAACAAAGCCATATATCCTATCTTCTTCCATGTCCATTTCCTTTTTAAATCCATTTTTTGTAATGTCAATTAATTAGTTAAAAATTTTTCAACCTAAAATAATTGAACATGGACACATTGATGTAAGTCACAGGACAATCATGAAAGTATAATTCCACGTAGTCTAGCATCTTTTTGTTAGAGAGGTAACTTAGAAAACAAACTACCACATATTTTATACTTTATAAAAAAATTTAAATGTGCAATTTATATCTTTCTTACATGTTAGTTGTAATATTCTAATGCAGTTAATCATTTATTTTATTGAGACCAAGCAATTCAGAGTTATTTAGAGTATTTTGGATGGATGAAGATAATGAAAGCACTAATTGGAGCTAAATTGAGCAACTGAGTCATAAAAGATGAAGTCTAAACCAAAAGACTCGATATAACAACCCAACTTTCCAAAATCTCTAACTAGGGTCATAATGACATTCATACAATTTTAAAAAGAAAATTGGTTAATCATTTTAAAATAAAATTAAAAAAAAATATTTAAAAAAAATAAAACACCACTAATATAATTTAAGGAATGCTAAAAAAATTAATTCGGGATCACTTAAAATGTAATGTGAAAAAAGCAAATAAATTTAAAACTTCTAACTTGAAGATTCAAAATAAAACCATCCAAAACAATCTTGAAAAAATGGAACTATGCTGAAGGAATTCTTCCAATTAACATAACTTTCATCAAGTTTCTAGTACACTCTTTCTCTCACCTTAAAAACAGTATAAGAAAAAATAAGATAAGACTATTAGGATAAGGTTATATAATTACATAGAAATGAATGTCTATACCTAGACAATCCTAAACTTGTGTACTCAAGTTCAACATGTAGGGCCATTTGAGTGAACAAATAAACCCGTCCTACCATTGGTGATAAATTCATACAACTTGGTGATTATGAAGACACACAAACTAGTGGATTCGTGGCCACACAAAACTGGTAGACGCAAAGGCATACAAACACAATCTAGGGTGTACATATCTACTGGTGGAAGGATAATTATCACTAAATTGATTTAGCATGCAACATGCAACAAAAAAAAGCCCCACAATATAGAGTCGTATCGTAATAACTCATGAAATTCATAGTTTGCTCATGAAATCTTTTCAGTCCTGAGAAAGATAACATGTGAACTTTTCCAATGTTGCTTAGCCAAGCCGATATATAATTTCATGGCATAAGGATATTTCAGTCGTAGGGTCATTTACGATTAAATGAAGCCCAAATGATATCAAAATATTAACAACCTATTTACATAAAAAAAAAAAAAATTGCATCAAATCCTAAAGCATAAACCAAATTTCACATTTAACATTTAAGTCTTAATTCCCAAATACTGATTCTCTGAAATTGTATGTAAACAATGTACCAAAGGGTAATTTGGTCGAAATTCATTTCCAACTTTCCAATTCAACACGAATCCAAATTGAACACGAAATTAAGGGGTAAAATCCAAAATTACAAAAAGATAAGTGAATCCAAAGTGTTTTGAAACCTTAATACTTACCAAAAGCATACCAACGTTCTTGAACTTATTGGATAGTATGCGAACGACCTGCAAAAATGTGAATCAAGGATTTGAAATATTATGGGTCAATCAAATTTAGGCTAAAAAATTGTAAAACCCGCACCTTACTTTCCCTTTTTAATTATATTTGTTGTTTTAGTTAAGCAAAGTAATCTGGTTAAATATTTAAGCTAGATTCGAATTTTGTGTTTTGAGGTAAGAATAAGTTTGAAGAAGGAAAAATGTTTAAGTTGGGGAACTTAGATCTCAGATACTTATTAATCTAGCCTTGCGAAAAGAATTTTTGGCTAAGTGTTAGTCGGGAAGAGTGGTGGCTGAGCATCGAGTAAGCCTAAGATAGGCACCAAATAAATGTCGTCGAGCGTCGAGTATAAACAATCGAGGAAGGTTTGAGCGTCGAGTCTACGCAATTGAGGACGGGTCGAACGTCGAGTGTGAGCAATCAAGGAAAGATCGAGCATCGAGTATGATGAATCAAGGAAGGGTCACGTCTTGAGTGATCGAGTAAGGAATGTGAATTGGGCAAGCCATCCAGCATCCAGCATCCCATCGAGTATTCAGTAAAGTACCATTGAAATTTTCATCGAGTAATGACCCTTCTCTATCGAGTTTTTCACATCGAGGATCAAGTTTTCTCGAAACCCTCAATTTTAAAATTTTATTTTAGTTATCTAGACAGATGGGTTAATCTGGGCCCTTAATCTCCAATACTGGGAGAGGTGGCTTAAGAAGATTTCATGCAAAACTACTGGGCGCAGTATAAAAAGGGAAGAGAACTTGAAGAGCTCGTTCTGGATGATTCCTTCGAGTAAATCAGACAATCTTGTTACCGTTGAAAAGATCTATGAGTCTAGTTCCTTAAATCAAGGCTTTGGAAAGGAGTTCTCACCAGAAAGAGGGCCGGAGGGGGAAGGAAGAGACGAAGGTTCGTTTTCAGGCGTTTTCGGGCACTCGACGAAGAATCATAGATCTAGGTTGAACCACTTGAATTTTAAAGCTGAAATTTTAAGGTATTATTGCTAACACCATTTCAAGCGAGTTTGTAGAAGGAACTTTTGAAAGATAAGGTTGGGTGTTCGAGTTACATATTTTGGAATTTAAACCTAGAATCTTTGTTCAAGCATAAAGTTGCAATTCAGGGCCATTGGGAGAGATTTAAAGGTCTAGGTTAAACCACAAGGAGTTTGATGTTGAATCTTTGATGTAACATTTTTGACAAAATTCTGAGCATGTTTAAAAAAGGAACTTTCTTAAGATGATTTATGGTTTTCAAGTTACTGACGTTAGATATTGAATTTTGAAATTGTGGGTGAACATGCAACTTCTTCCTAAGTATGAGCTTGGTTAAAAAGATTAGTCTCAAAAGGGAGACCAAAGTAGTAAGTAAAATTATTATTTTTATGTATAGGAGCGACTTCTATTGGAGAGGCCTACCAAGCCTAGGATAAATTCAAGCCTAAATACCCATGAGTGACTAAATGTTTTTTTAAAAAATATATATATAAAGAACATGCATTCCATATGAATTTCATGCTAACGTTCATGAGTTTTCCAAGCAACTAAAATTTATACTTATGTTTTAAAAGGATTCGTGGGGAATATCTTAAGTATGATATTTTAAGTTATTTAAATGAGTTTTACTAATCCTAGCACATGTTAAGATTGAATGGAAAGGTAATGAAAACTAGATATTTATAATTCATGAAGCATGCATGTTGAATCCTGATAATGCTCTTATGGAAAATGCTCGGTAAGTGCTATTCCTAAGCTTATGGTACACAAATATTCTATGAATTTACGATTCTAATAAACCAGATACCTAAGATATAGAAGGTATTCGAGGAAGTACATACAGTGTTGACGGTATTTAATATACTCCACGTGCACGTAGGTAGTTCTATATGAGAGGCTGAAATATGGGTCTCCTTGCCACAGTCATTATAATGGGACCAAAGTATGGGTCTCACGGCCATGAATGGATGTTGGGAGCTTGAGCTACGAACGCTCATTTTCAATTAAGGTTTGATAGTATGATTGATTATGACCCATGATAATGCGTAAGTTGCTTGAGATTATTTCTAGCACATTTATATATTTAAATTAATGTGTATGAAAGGCTTGAGACAAATTGTATTTCTATGAGTCACTCACTGGGCAAGCAGCTCATCATTTTCAAATGTTTTCTTTTTTCCCATGTAGCAGTTCGTTTCCTCGTGGTTGAACTCACTACTGCTTGTCACTCAAAGCTGGGTTAGGAAGGAAGATGTCACACCCGACCTTAAGCAAGCCTCCTGAGCCCAAGGGGAGGTGCGATGGACCACAGATACCACCCTTTATTGATACCTACTACCCATCTAAAACTCTTTACTCTCATAAAACTTTAAGCCAAGGATATAACAACTGTTTGACTAAACTCATTTTATTACAAAAGGTACAACGTTTATACTACTTTTAGGCTTAACTATAAAGTTTACAACAACAACTCTAAAACCCGAAGTGTGACTATGGCATGGTGGACCTTGACCTTAGCAGCACCCTGGAACTGCTTACCTTTCACTACCTGGGAAGAAAAACATGAAAGAAAAAAATGAGCTTCATGAAGCTCAGTGAGTGGTAGGCAACTTCTAAAGTATATTTTAACTCATAAAATAACAAGCATATCACAACTACGAGATTACATTGAAACCTCAGCATTGAGTGAGTCTGATCTCAACACTTTCTACACCCATGGTAGATAGTTAAACTGATACTACTCATAATGAGTCTGTTCTCAAACTCTACCTACATATATGGTAGATAGTTAAACTGATACTAGTCATAAACGCTTACTCTCCTACATTCCCTATGCGCACATAGATTCCCGCATATGGGCTCAGAAGCTAGGCTTGTAAGCCCTCTGACCATCTGATATGAGTTTCTTCTCACAGGCTCAAGAACTAGACCTCTCGGTCCCCTGAGGTTCTGCTCTGGGCTCAGGAACTAAGTCTATTGACCCCTTGACCATCCTGATCACATAATCTCATTCTCATTCTAATTACTCATTAACAACATAAGCATATATATTTACTCTAAAATATATGCTTAAGACTTAAAGGAAATACCACTCACCTTGGTCGGGTTGGAACCTTTCTCTCTAGAAGTTCCTTAACTTCCTCGGGCTCCCTTTTGAACCCTAAATTCCATATTCAATATAAGATCAGATTACTCATCATTCCAAGTCTTATTTCGAGATACTTCCTTCTACAAGCATGTTATAAAATTTTTCAAAAAGCTTACTATAAAATCTTAGCTTAGAACTCTTCGTGTTTTGGTTGGAACCCTCAAATCATCAAGACTGGCCCAAGCTTACCCAAGGGCTTGACCCTTCTGTCTTTTCCTCACTCTCCAGCATGATTCCTTTGAGCCCTTTTTTCAGCAACCCTGACTTGAAAACTAGACTCTATGATATTTCAAGTGGCTTTGGAATCACTCTAAATGCACGAATAGTCTGGGATAACTCCTCGTCCCAAGTTAATACTACTTTTAGACCTCACTGTTCGACAACATCTCCTTCTCTTGGAACCTCTTGATCAATGCATGGTCTTGTTACCAATGCATGCCCTTCATGAACACATAGCTTCCTCCGAATCTACCCTTTAACACTCTTCCTAATATTTTTCAAGAGGATTTCGGGTTATGAACTGAAGAGACACATTGCGGTGATATTTATAGGCTTTAGGAATTGATCCTCATCATCTCACAAAGCCTCCAACGCATGACACCTCATTCTTTAGCAACTTTTGGAGTGTCTGCACCATGCTTTGCCACCACCTACTTCCTTGCCATTCACCTACTTCCATGCCACTCATCTACTTGCATGAATTTTCAATTGTCTTCCTCATGTATAAATCTCCCTTGCATGAAACTCTATTTCTCCACCATCTACTAACTCAAGCTCAACCCCTTCTAGGTTTAGCCACTTGTCAAGGTGAATCCATCAGCCTTGTGTACCGCAAGCCTCAGTAATGAATAAACACTTGGCCCCTCGTCTAGTTCATCGTGTAGCTCTTGCACTCAACACATAGCTTAGCGCCTAGTAAATCTCTCGTTGTCGCTCATCATCTAGCACTTGTGCCCATCGTAAAGAACTTACGCCCCATCACATAGCTCCATCATCTAGTGATCTCTCGCTATCACTTATCACTTAACGGTCTTGCTGTCGCTTATCACGTATTTCTCGCTGTCACTCATCGTGTAAACCCTGAATCCTACATTCTTTACATAAGTATGTTTAGCCATGAGGATATTATGTTAAATAAGTAATATGAAATTTATGGTTTAATAAGAGAAGTAAGAAAGAAGAAGAGAAGAAGGAAGAAAAGAAGAAAACAGGAACGAAGAAGTTAGGTTCAAAAAAATTAATTACATAAACTTAAACTAAGTTTTCTCGGTCGACAGTACTAAACCCATTAGTGTGCAAGGTGGCGATCGATGATTTCATGCATGAGATTGCAGTCAATTGAATAAAAAGGAAGAAGAAGTTCGAAGACTCAGTTTAGACAACTGATTCGTGCGATCCAAATGAAATTGGTGCCATTTGAAAGCTAGAAGAGTCTAGTTCTCGGATTAATCGAGGCTAGTAGTAAATATTGGAAGCTCGAGGCCAAACCATGACGAATTTAGAGCTAAAATTTTAAGGTAAGATAGCTAACTCAATTTTGAACAAGTTTGTAGAAGAAAGTTTCTTGAAATGAGTTCTGGATTTCGAGTTAGAAATTTTTTAATTTGGAACATGAATTTGTTGCGTAAGCAGGCAGCTAGTTGGGAACATCAAGCGAGCAGCTCACCCAAGGGAGCGAGAGCGAGATAAGGATTGTGTAAATCTCGCTTGTCACTTAAATCTCGTTAATTTTTTGCCTAGTCTCACTAAAATTTATGCTAAGTCTCACTAATAATTGTAAGTCTCGCGAAGAATGAAATATCTCGCTAGTTTTGTGCCTAGTCTCGCTGATTTTCATGCTAAGTCTCGCTCATAAGATGATCTCGCTAGTGATGATCTTGTTGGTGAAGATCTCGCTAGTGATGATCTCCATGGTGACGATCTCGCTAGTGACGATCTCGCTAGTGTTGGTCTCGCTAGTGATGATCCCGCTAGTAAAGATCTCGCTAGTAAGTAAACTATTTGAAGCATCTTGATGAAAATTCTAAGGAATCTAACAAGGAATTATGTTGTTTCAGGCCAAGAGGAGCTAGGCAAAGCATACAAACCATTAAGAGCCCATACGAGTAGTGAGTGACTAAAATAAACTTAATGTTTTCAATGTTTTGTGCATAAAAGACCATGCGATTTGAATGATGTTTGATGATAAGTTTATATGTTTTCAAGCAACCAAGTTTTATGAATTGCATAGCATCTTTTCTCCAGCATGTGTATGTTTTATCGCATGCCAAGGTGATATGTTAATTCGTTATAAAAGTTAAGTATCTATGATGAAACATGCGTTTTTATGATAAAAGCTATGTTTCTACAAATGCTATGCTAAAGGCTATGATTTGATGATTCTTAATCTATATGTTTTTTTCTTAAGCATGATATGTTTAGTAAGCCGGATATTGAAGGTATAGAAGGTATCTAAAAGGTGTTGACAATACTTAGAAACTCCACATGCACGTAGGTAGTTCTGAATGAGAGGTCGAAGTATGGGTTTCCTAGGCCATATACCAGCAACTTGAGGCTGAAGTATGGATTTCTTGGCCGGATACAAACGTTGGGAGATAGAGCAATGTATGCTCGTTCTCAACTAAGGTTTAAAGAGATTTGTTGATGGTCAATGAGTTTTCCTTCATAAAGCGTGAGATTATGATTATGTTTATGTTTTATCAGAAGATGCTTGAAACATTTTCCAATATGTTTACATGTTTTATAATAATGTGAAGCATGACATAATATGATTTCTATAGTCACTCACTGGGCAACTAGCTCACAGTTTTCCTATGTTTTTCTTTTCCTAAGTAGCGGTCGGATTCCTCAAGGTTAATCCTACTGCTGCTTTCCACTAAAAGACCTGGCTAGTTAAAAGAATTTAGGTTAATGGTCTATAATGATATACACATGTTGTGAGGGGAGTCAGGGTTTTATTAGTAAAGTTTGGGCCCACTTGTAAATATTTTATCTGTAGATATTGTGTTATGGTTTGTTAAGCATGTAATTGTATAAATTAATAATGTTTATCAGGTTGGCACTAAAGGAGTTAAGTAAGTAAGTAAGTAAGTAAAGGGAGTAAATGCTAGAGATAAGGTTAGTATCTACTACCGTCACATCTTCTTCCTAGTTAAAAGGGTAATCTGGGAGAGGGTGTGACACATCATGTAGCGGTGACCCCATCGTCTAACGCATCACTTCCATCGTCTAGCGCGTCCATTTATCGTGTAGCGCCATCATCTAGCACTCGTGCCTAACGCATCGACTAGCGTCTACGCTTATCGTCTAGCGCCCAAGCTCATCATTTAGCACTATCGTCTAGTGCTATCGTCTAGTGTTGCAAGCAGCTACACGATCGTCTGCGTGCATGCTCCAACGCCTAGTGCCTTGCACTCACTGTCTAGCCCTCACACTCTCACTCACGCATCCCTCATTATCCGAATGCATGAGCAACCTTTGGGTAGTGCCTCTTTGCCAATACTTCTCAACATGCATCCATACCTCACAAGATCAACTCATGGTTGTCCTTGGCCTCAATGCTGAATCTCTTATAACCTCTAAGAACTTAGTTTCATTAGAGCCTCATGCGTTAATATTTCCTAACACCAAACACATGGTTTCTTTTGACTTCATACTTAGCCCAATTTTACTAGTTAAGGTTCAACTCAAAGCTACTTAACAAACTTATTCAAACACTTAGAAATTTTCCTTCTCTTCAACATAGGATTTAACTTATACTTAGTTAATTTCCTTAATTATTCGCTTAAGTAGGAAAATTGAAATCCAGTTTTCATAGAAGAAGCTTAGATTAAGCTTGTTTGATCTACACATATTTTGAGAGAAGTCTGGGACTTATAAAACTTATTTTGGGACTCATGTTCATTCTTGTGCTATTTGTTGGACATATGTTGTTGTTGTTTTCTTTCTTTTTTTTTTTAGGTATTGTATTTAAGTTGTTTTCCTGGTTAAAGTCATAGTTGATTTATTGCTAAGTCGTTTTTGCAATTTAGATTTTAAGCAGGTTTCATTTATGTTAGGTAGTAAGTGCTGACAAGTAGATCGGTAACTGCTGCCATCATGTCTCCTTTAGGTTTTAGAGGATAAATTGGGAGGGGGTGTGATAAAAATCCTTACTAAGAATTAAGAACCGATAATGACAACAATCAAGTGTTATTATACATAGTAAAAATTAGTTAGAAATTTATTCTACTGCTTATTTTCACTGATGCTATGATGTAACTATGGTTAACAATTTCCTCCTCGAAAATTGTTGTAAAAATCTTCGACTCCCAAGCCAAACATATGTTCATCCTTGTTCAGGTAAATTGAAACCTATCAACTCCACTTTTTATCTTTTTATAAAAGCGTAAAGTAATAAAAAGTTTCATACATAAAAAACACAAGGTTTTTGACTCAGTTTACAAACCTTACACTTGTGGTATGGATTCAAACCAAAAATTTTGTGGTTACTAAGATACTCGTATGTTAATTGAATCATACTCAGTTTCACTGATATGTTTTAATTCAAACAACAAAAAGTGAACAAGATTGATAAAAGTGGATAAAATTAATCGATGTTAATAATGTTATTGACGAACTAATACATATAATCTTAAGTATTGATGTGTTAAATTCATGTGTCTATTAATTACCTACCAAAACCTCTCACATATATTAGTAAACTTATAGACAGTTTTTTAAATGATACAACTTCTATTTTTCATCAACCCAAAAGGGTGAGACTAAATTCTGAAGGATCCCTTTTGCTACATTTATAAATGATTGGAGAGCATAACTAGGCACTTTCCTCTCTAATTTGCAAAAGGCCTTGGGTACCAAGCTAATTTTAGAACGACTTTTCATCCACAGACAAATGATCAGCCAGAGTGGACAATATAGACACTGGAAGACATGCTGAGAACATATGTTATGCAATTTAAAGGAAGTTGGGATGCACAACTGCCGTTGGTCGAGTTTTCGTATAAAAATAGTTATCACTCGAGCATAGGCATGGCTCCATACGAAGCATTATATGGCAGACCATGCAGAACCCTGGTATGTTAGAATGAAGTAGAGGAATGAAAACTGTTGGGTCCAGAATTAGTTCAGCAAATGACAGATACTGTGAAGCTTATCAGGGAAAACTTGAAGACAGCTCAAGACAAGTAAAAAAGTACGCTAATAAGCGAAGGAGAAATTTAGAATTTGAGGTTGGAGACCATATATTCCTTCGGTTATCTCCATGGAAAGGAGTACTCAGGTTTGGAAGAAAAGTGAAGCTAACTCCTCGATACATCAGACCATACGAGATTATAGAATGAGTTGGTCTGATAGCGTATAAATTAAAATTACCTCCGGAGCTAACACGTATTCACAACGTGTTCCATGTATCAATGTTGAGGAAGTATATAATTGATCCTACACATGTACTAGTAAAACAACCATTTCAGCTCAAGGAAAATTTGTCATATGAAGAAGTGTCGGTTCATATTTTAGACAGGAAGGAACATGTGCTCAGGAATAAAACCATACATTTAGTGAAGTATTGTGGAACAACCACAGAGTTAAAGAAGCGAGGTGGGAATCTGAAGAGCAAGTAAAGAAGAAGTATCCTCAACTTTTCAACTGATTTCTACAGGTAAATTTAGAGGACGAAGTTTCTTTTAAGGGGTAGTAGGTTTTAAAACCCGCAACCTACTTTCCCTTTTTAATTATATTTGTTGTTTGAGTTAAGAAAAGTAATGGGGTTAAATATTTAAACTAGATTGGAATTGTGGTTTTTGAGGTAAGGATAAGTTTGAAGAAGGAAAAATGTCTACATTTGGGAACTTATCTCTTGGATACTTATTAATCTAGCCTTGCAAAAGGAATTTCTGGCTAAGTGTTAGTCGTGAAGAGTGGTGGCTAAGCATCGAGTAAGCATAAGGCAGGCACCAATTAGATGCCATCAAGCGTCAAGTATAAGCAATCAAGGAAGGGTCGAGCATCGAGTGTACACAATTAAGGAAGGGTCAAGTGTCGAGTGTGAGTGATCAAGGAAGGATCGAGCATCGAGTATGAGCAATTGAGGAAATGTCGCACGTCAAGAACGAGAGATCGAGTAAGGAACGTACATCGAGCAAGCCATCCAGCATATAGTATCCCATCGAGTATCGTGTCCTTCTCATCGAGCATTCAGCAGGGAGCCATTGAAATTTCCATTGAGTAATGACCCTTCTCCATCGAGTTTTTCCCATCGAGGATTGAGTTTGCTCGAAACGCTCAATTCTAAACGTTTCTTTTAGTTATACGGACAAATGGCTTAACCTGGGCCCTTAATCAAAACTAGTGGGTGAGGTGGCTTAAGGAGATTTCATGCGAAAGAGCTAGGCAGTAGTATAAAATGGGAAGAGAACCTCAAAAGCTCGTTTTGGATGATTCCTTCGAGCAAATCAGACGATCTTGGTACCGTTAGAAAGCTCTGAGTCTATTTTAAATGAAGCCTTTGGAAGGGAGTTCTTGCATGAAAGAGGGTCGAAGAGGTAAGGAACAGATGAAGGTTCGTTTTCAGGTGTTTCTGGGCACTCGATGAAGAATCATAGATCTAGGCTGAACCACTTGGATTTTTCAAGTTGAAATTTTAAGGTATTATTTTAATACCATTTCAAGCAAGTTTGTAGAAGAAACTTTTGCAAGATAAGATTTGAGGTTCAAGTTACGTATTTTGGAAGTTAAACCTAGAATCTTTGTTCAAGTACGTAGCTACAGTTCAGGGCCATCAGGAGAGATTTAAAGGCTCAAGTTAAATCACAAGGAGTTTTACATTGAAACTTTGATGTAACATTTTTGACAAAATTATGAGCATGTTTGAAAAAGGAAAGTTTTTTAAGATGAGTCCTGGTTTTCAAGTTACTGAAGTTAGAATTTGAATCTGGAAATTGTGGGCGAACAGGCAACTTCTTACTAAGTATGAGCTTGGTTAAAAAGAGTAATCTCAAAAGGGAGACCAAAGTAGTACCTAAAATTCTTATTTTTATGTGTAGGAGTGACTTCCATTGGAGAGGCCTACCAAGCCTATGAAAAATCAAGCCTAAAAATCCGTGAGTGACGAAATGTTTTAAAATATATATATATATATATAACAGGAATATGTGTTCCAAATGAATTTCATACTAGTGTTCATGGGTTTTCCAAGCAATTAAAGTTTATACATATGTTTTAAAACGATTCATGGCATATCATCAACATGATGTTTGAATGGAAAGGTAATGCAAACTACATGTTTATAATTCGTGAAGCATGCATGTTGAATTGTGATAATGCTCTTATGGCGAAAGCTACGTAAGTGCTATGCCTAACCTTACGGTACTCAAATCTTCTATGAATGTTACAATTCTAATAAACCGGATACCGAAGATATAGAAGGTATCAGAGGAAGTACCAAAGGTGTTGACAGTACTTAGTATACTCCGCGTGCATATAGGTAGTTCTATCTGAGAGGCTGAAGTATGGGTCTCCTGGTCACCGTCATTATAACGGGACCGAAGTATGGGTCTCACGGCCATGAATGGACGTTGGGAGCTTTTGCAATGAGCGCTCGTTCTCAACTAAGGTTTGATAGTATGATTGATTATGACGCATGATACTACGTAAATTGCTTGAGATCATTTCTAGCATGTTTATATATTTAAATTAATGTGTATGAAAGGCTTGGGATGAATTGTATTTCTTGGAGTTACTCACTGGGCAACCAGCTCACCGTTTTCAAATGTTTTTCTTTTTCCTAGGTAGTGGTCAATTTCCTCGCGATTGAACCCACTGCTGCTTGGCACTCAAAGCTCGGTTAGGAATAAAGAAGCTTAGGTTAAGGTTGTTTGATCTACACATATTTTGAGAGAAGTCTGAGACTTGTAAAACTTATTTTGGGACCCATGTTCATTCTTGTGCTATTTGTTGGACATCTGTTTTTTTTTTTTTTTTTTTTTGGAATTGTATTTAAGTTGTTTTGCTGGTTAAAGTCATAGTTGATTTACTGCTAAGCCGTTTTTGCATATTAAGGTTTTAAGTAGGTTTCATTTAACTTAGGTAGTAAGTGCTGGCAAGTATGTCGGTAACTGCTGCCATCATGTCCCCTTCCGATTTTAGAGGATAAACTGGGAGGGGGTTTGATAAAAATCCTTACTCAGAATCAAGAACCGATAATGAAAACAATTAAATGTTATTATACATAGTAAAAGTCAGTGAGAACTTTATTCTTCTGCTTATTTTGTAAGATGCTACGATGTAATAATGATTAACAATTTTCTTCTCAAAAATTATTGTAAGAATCTTCGACTCCCAAGCCAAACATATGTTCATCATTGTTCAGGTAAATCAAAACCTATCAACTCAACTTTTTATCTTTTTATAAAAGCGTAAAGTAATAAAAAGTTTCATATATAAAAACCTTGTGGTTACTAAGATACTCGTATGTTAATTGAGTCATGCTTAGTTTCACCGATATGTTTTCATTCATACACAGGAAGTGGACAAGATTGATAAAAGTGGACGAAATTAATCGATGTCAATAATGTTATTGACCAACCAATATAAATAATCTTAAGTATTGATGTGTTAAATTCATGTGTCTATTAATTACGTACCAAAGCCTCTCACATATATTAGTAAACTTATAAACAATTTTTTAAATGAAACAACTTATATTTTTCATCAACCCAGAAAGCTAAGACTAAATTCTGAAGTATCCCTTTTGCTACCGTTCTAAATGATTGGAGAGCATAATCATCCATTTAAGATGAATTTTGTAAGTCAACAAGACTTAAATTACGGGCTTACGCTAAAAACTTCTCCAACATCTAAAGATCAATCTTCCAAGCATGGGGATGTGTAAAATTTAATAGGATATAATTTGACATAAACAAAATCTAATATAATATTGACATGGAAACATTCATTATAAAACCATACCATTTAAAAGTGTGCTAGAAATTATGGAAAAATGTCTCGTATTATTTTAGAAGTTTGTGAGGAACATTACACAAAATTAGGAATGCCACAAAATCAATTTTTGGTACCACAATCATAGAAACAATAACAAGCATATATGGTTTGCGCAGGGTTAGTTGGAATGCATTGATGTGAAATACTATGATGCTTCTCCCAACATTTCTTTTCGCAGTCATCAATAGTGCATCCACTGTTATACAATATATCTTGACATCTTTGGGCAGTTGAGACTCCGTTAGGCACCAAGATCAATACAACTATGCAATAACAAAAAGAAAAATAAATAAACAAGCAAATTAGCAATATCTTGTCATAACGAAAGATTTCACTATCTATGTCAAATAAAAATGTCAAGATTTCAATGTGATGAAGAGGTTGAGATATTCGTCTGAAGGCTCGTGAAAATCATAAAATCATTAATACGAAATTTCATAATATGCCTAATGGATATTTAATTTTGTTACTCATGACAATATAGTATCCGTGGAACAAAAAAGAGAACCTGCAAAAATAAGAGCAATAAAGATGATAGGGGAAGAAGAAACTGGTTTCGTCATATTCTCAAGAAGCAAATGTCGCAAATATGGTTTTATTAATTTGGGTTGTAAAAATTGAGAAGGTTTAAATACTAAAAATTACATTAAATTCCATCCATAAATTTATTTCATTTTTATAAATATAGTAAAGTTCAATCAATTCAACGACACCATGCATGAATCCGTTTGCATTTATGTAAAAATAGTAAAGATTTTTTATTTGTTAGGTATGATTCGTGAATTATGTTTGATTTACGTTAGACTTTTGTTAAATTTTCGTTGCATACTTTTACTATTCTATATTATAGGATTGTTATTGAAAATTAATTTTGCTTCTATTTGTATTTTGTATAGAATAATTTTAAAATTGTAACCCTACTCCTTCATGATGTTTCGAAGATAATTCTCCATCAACGAAAGCCATACATCCTATCTTCTTCCATGTCCATTTCCTTTTGAAATCCATTTTTTGTAATGTCGATTAATGTCATTAATCAGTGAAATTTTTTCAACGTAAAATAATTGAACATGGACTCATTGATGTAAGTCACGGGACAATCGTAATTGTATAATTCCACATAGTCTAGCTTCTTTTTGTTAGAGAGGTAACTTAGTAACGAACTACGGCATATTTTATACTTTACAAAAAAATTTAAATGAGAAATTCATGTCTTTATTTCATGTTAATTTCAATATTCTAATGCAGTTAATCTTTTATTTGGTTGAGACCAAGGAATTCAGAGTTGTTTAGAGTATTTTGGATGGATGAAGATCATGAAGGCACTAATTGGAGGTAAATTGAGCAACTGGGTCATAAAAGATGAGTTCTAAACCAAAAGGCTCGATTTAACAACCCAACTTTCCGAAATCTATAACTAGGGTCATAATGACATTCATGCAATCTTAAAAAGAAAATTGGTTAATCATTTTAATATAAAATAAAAAAAAAAATTTTAAAAAAAAATAAAACACCACTAATATAATTTAGGGAATGCTAAAAAAAACCAAATCGGGATCACTTATAATGTAATGAGAAAAAAGCATATAAATTTAAACTTTTAACTTGAAGGTTCAAAATAAAACCATCCAAAACAATCTTGAAAACATGAAACTATGCCCAAGAAATTCTTCCAATTAACATAACTTTCATCAAGTGTGTAGTACACTCTTTCTCTCACCTTAAAAACAGTATAAGAAAACACAAGATAAGGCTACTAGAATAAGGTTATGTAATCACATGTAAATGAATGTCCATACCTAGACAATCCTAAACTTGTGTACTCAAGTTCAACATGTATGGCCATTTGAGTGAACAAGTAAACCCATCCTACCGTTGGTGATGCATTCAGACAACCTGGTGATTATGAAGAAACATAAACTAGTGGATCCCTGGACACACAAAACTGGTGGACGCAAAGGCATACAAACTGGTGAACCTAAAGACAATCTACGATGTACATATCTACTAGTAGAAGGGTAATTATCACTAAATTGATCTAGTATTCAACATGCAATAAAAAAAGTCCCACAATATAGAGTCGTATCATAATAACTCATGAAATTCATAGTTTGATCAGGAAATTTCTGTTGGGTTGTGTGTCCTAAAGCTCGCAGTTTGTAAAGTTAAACACATTCTATTATCAATAAAGATGTTATTCAACATTTCCTCAATAAACTTGTTATTGAATCTTTAAATTGCATTCATACAGTCAAAATCTAATAAACTAAGATCCATGGCAATTGTATGAATACTTGAACTTTATTTAGAAACATAAAAATGGATCATGTTCGAGTAAATAGCCAAAATGGTCTATAGTATAGAAATAAAGTTGGTTGTCTTATTCTGGTAACATTATTGGATATGGCCTACTCTGTAGCGGTTACAAGTTGTTGTAGAGGTGATACAAACGAAGTGATCCTGATTCGTTCATGTATTGACATGAGGAGTGGGGGCGTCCTATATAATGAGTTTGCATAAGACCAGACCTAGAAATAAGTCACTCTTACTTTATAAACGTTGTTTACTGTTTAAGACTGACTATTTCGTTAATCCTGAGATAACTATCAAGTCCTGTTTATTCGGAATTATCCTTAGATTTGCATAGGTGAGGGTTGGTTCAACAGTGCCGGTTCAATAAGCCTCTCATTTCAGGGGTAAGATCAGATAGATAGCTGGGTGAAGGAGTAATATGACATGCAACGAAACAAATCATAATCAATAAGCATTCCAACTAATCTTAATTTGAGTTTTAAACATGCTATTCAAGTGAAATTCATAGAGAGTTTGAAGCAAACACTACCTTTGAAGACTTAGTCCACGAATTCAACAGTAATATTCCAAGATTGAGCTCGAAACTTTAACAAAACCACCATCACGATCTTCTCTACAAAGCTCAAGAAGGAATGTGTGGTGGAAACGCTAAAATCAAGCTGAATTTGGGATGACTTTTGATGGTTTGAGAGGGTTTTCAATTATGCAACAGTTTAGTAGAAAAATTTCTGATTTTTCTCTCAATCAAGCTGCATGGAGGTCTGATTGATACACACGAACCATGCATCAAAGTAGGGCTGCATGCAGAGCAGCTCCTACTTAGAGAATTAATGAGAATTTGAATGGAATTTGATGATTAACCATGGAAAAATCCACTATTCTTTTATTTTAAAATCAATTTTCTCAAAATTGATTTTAATTTTGATTCTTGATTTTAAATAAAACTATTTTATCTAAAATTAGTTTTATAAATTAATTCCAAATTAATTCATTTGTATAAAACAAATTTTATTTTAATTCAACATTTTTAATTAAAATAATATTAATTTAATATCTTGATATTAAATCAATAAAACATCAATTTCACCAATATGACTCAATTTCTTATTTAAATCATAATTTAAATATTAATTGATTCTCCAATCTCGTTTAATTTCATCTAAACTAAATGTTTCTAATCGTATCAAATACAATAACTAGAAAACCCTAATAATTGAATTTAAACATTTCAAATTCATAACCCTAATTCCAAAGTTCATCCAATTAATAATCAATTTTCTATTCTAGTTTATGAGCCAGTAGAGGAACTTATTGGACCTACAGATCATGAACTCCAACGATTTGTAATTAATCTGTTACTCTTTAAACCGAATTAATTACTATTCATTAACTATTAAGGCACACCACTATAGATCGATAGTTGCACTCTCCTCACTGTAGATATATTTTTGTCCATTTCAATCATAATTAGTAAGTTGATCCTTCACAGGTCGTTCGTATTTACAACTGGGTCAAAATTACAGTTTTACCCTTGCAAATACATTTTGTTCCTTAAGCTCCCATTGACCCTCTATTGAACAACTTATTTGTAGTATCTTTTATAAATCATATCCCTTTCTACCAAGAGAGGGTAGGGCCCCATTGTTCCAGAATAGGCATCAACACTTAAGAGAACAACCTATCTGTTATCTCTGAGTCAGGTAGGAGTGAATTCTATCTTGCATAGCTATGTCTCCAGCTATCTACCCAGACTTATCCCCAAAATAGAAGGCTTATTGAGCAGTGCTATTGGACTATTCTCACCTATGCAAATCAAAGAATAATCCCGAAATAAACAAAAGTTCATAGTTAGCTCAGAATGAAGACCGTGTTATCCTGGGTCATTTTAGTTTGAAATAGTCAGTTTTAACAATAAACGATCGTTATAAAGAAAAGTGACTATTTTAAGGTCTAGTCTTATGCAAACTCATTGCATAGGATGCTCTCACTCACATGACTCTACATGAATAATTTGTGGATCACATCATTTGTATCTTTATATGAAATGGGCCACATCCAATTGTGTTACCAGGATGAATACCCAACTTCATTCATATACTTATGGACAATTTAGTCTATATACTATAACTTGATCCTATTTATGTCACCACATAAAGATAAAGTATTCATACTATAGCCGTGGATTTGTTTATTGGATTTTCATTATAAAATGCAATATCAATAGCTTTATTGAATAAAATACTTAATAATATATTATTGATAAACAAAACGTTTAATACAAAAAATTTACGAACTGCGACTTTTAGGACATTCCGAACAATCTCCCAGTTGAACTAAAACTCCAGTGAGAACAAATATATACAATACAATGTTGAGAAACATAGAGAAAAATACAATAAACTAGGGCATCTCTAATACCATAGACATTTTCCCACTTGCCTTAGATTACGTTGCTCGGAGTCCTAGTCCAACCAGATGGCCTTCGAACACTTTAGCTGAGAGGGCCTTCGTAAATGGATCAACAAGGTTGTCTTAAGAGGCTATCTTCGTGACTATCATGTCTCCTCAGTGTACTATCTCTCTGATGAGATGGTACATTCTCTCAATATGTTTTCCACGTTTGTGAATCCTTGGTTCTTTCGAGTTGGCAACAACACCATTATTGTCACAATACAGTGTGATGGATAGCTGCATATCTGAAACTACTTGCAAGTCAGCCAAGAATTTGAGTAGCCATACTGCTTCTTTAGCGGCTTCAAATGCAGTACGTATTCTACTTCCATTGTGGAGTCAGCGATACAACTCTGTTTAATGCTTTTCAAAACTATAGCTCCTCCATTGAGAGTGAAAATTGATTCTGAAATAGATTTCCTTGAATCTACATCAGTCTGGAAATCAGAATCAGTTTATCCAGTAAGGATCAAATTCTTAGGACGATACATAAGCATATAGTCCCTCGTTCTCCTTAGATACTTGAGGATGTTTTTGGCAGCAGTCCAATGACTGTATCCTGGTTTGGATTGGAACCTGCTAACGATTCCAACTGTGAAGCATATGTCAGGACGTGTACATAACATTGCATACATCAAACTCCCAACTACAGATGCATATGGAATTCTTTTCATTTCCTCAACGTCTTGAGGCGTCTTAGGACACTGTTCATTTGACAAATGAATTCCATGTCTAAAAGGAAACATACCTTTTTTGGAATTTTGCATATTATATCTTGACAACATTTTGCCAAAATAAGATACTTGAGATAGTGCTAGGGTTCTATTCTTCGATTTCAAAAAATCTGTATCCCTAGAACATATTGAAGATCACCCAAATATTTCATTTGGAATTGTGTTGCTAACCATCTCTTTACGTCAGCAAGGAAGCTTGTCGCATTCCCAATGAGCAAGATATCATCAACATAAAGTACTAAGAATGTTACAGTCTTGTTGATTATTTTCTTGTAAACATAAGGTTTGTCAACATTCTGTTCAAAGTCATAAGATTTGATCGCAATAAAAAAATCTTATATTCCAGGGTCTTGAAGCTTGCTTTAACTCATAAATGGATTGTTTAAGCTTACAGACTTTCTATTCTTATCCTTATTCGATGAACCCTTCTGGTTGAGATATAGAAATACTTTCATCAAGATGGCCATTCAGAAAAGCTTTCTTGACATCCATTTTCCATATTTCATAGTCATAATATGTGGCAATGGATAGAAGTATTCTTATATATTTTATCATGGCAACAGGAGAAAAGGTTTCTTCATAATCAACCCCTTCTCTTTGAGTAAAACTTTTTGCCATGAATCTGGCTTTGTAGGTTTGCACCTCGTCAGTTTGGTCTTGTTTTCTTTATAGATCCATTTGCAACCTATAGGTTTGATCCCATGTGGTTGATCTACAAGTTCCCAGAAAAAATTGAAGTACATCAACTCCATTTCAACGTCCATGGCTTTTTTCCACAGTTCCCTATCAACATCTTCCATTGCCTTTTTAAAGGTTAATGGATCCTCTAAACCATCATTTTGTATGATGTTTTGAGTTTCAGTTAAACCCATATAACGTTCAGGTTGCTGAATAATCCTCCCATTATGTTGAGGCACACTCAACTCTTGAGAAGGACATGACGTGGCAACAACAGTTGTTGATAGACCAGGTTGATCAACAACTCTTGTTGATTTGTCTATAGCATCTTTGGTCATTCCTTGTAATATTAGTTTACTGCGAGGTTGATGATTTTTAACCTGATCTTCTTTCAAGAATGTAGCATTTATCGAGACAAACACTTTTCTTCTTGGGGATCATAGAATAGTCCTCCTTTTGTTTCTTTAGGGTATCCTACAAAGAGGCATAAACAAAATTTAAGAGTTTATTATATTTAAATATTGATTAAATATTAAATTACATAAATAGGATTCATGTATTAAAATTAGGCATGTGATTAATTTGCTATATTATATTAAATTATTTATTTAATTAAAAATATTTAATTAATTAAAAATCAAATTAATTTCCATTTTAGATTCAATTTAAGAAATTGGATATTGTGATTTAGATTTGATTAATTGAGAATTAATTAAATCAAATTTTAATTAATTATAGAATTAATTAAAACAAAGAAATTGGAAAATTAGAAATTGGGAATTTAGTGAGTATTTCCCACTTTTCTCAAGCTTGAGGCGTTTCACAAGAAAATTGACACAAATCCCACTTGGATTCTTCAACTAGTTGCTGGCATTCATGGCTGATGAAGCGCTTGCATATTGATGGTAATTAAAACCTCCTGAAGGGTGAAGAAGAAATAGGTTCTAAAGTTGGAGAAAAGGGTTTTTTGAAGTTTATCTTCTTCCTCACAAAAACCACATTTTCTAACTTCACAGATTCACTCAAATTCAAGGGTGAGAATAGTAGAGAAGATTTCTTGGTGGTTCACTAACAATTTGGCACTTAATTTACTTGAAGAGCAGCTTGGATTCAAGAGAACTCCTCAAAGTTATATAATCAGAAACCCACTTATGTTTTTCTTGCAAAAACATGCTTTTATAACTCAAATTAAATGTAATTAGAGTGCTTATTGATTCTGTTTGCTTCCGTTGCATGGTTGTGTATCCCATCAATTGGTACCCGAGAGTGATTTAAGCACTCAATTAACGTTAATTTGAGTTTTGATGGGTGAATTTCCGAAATTGCATGTTTATGGACTAATATGGATGTTTTTCAGCTTTGGCATTAGATTTCTCTTTGATTTACAGTTAAATTTATAATTGGCTCTTGTTTGATGAGCTTAAATGTGTGCTCTAGAGTCTGTAGTTTATTTGGAGTCATTAGAGTCCAAATTAGGTTGTAATTTGTTGTTTGAAGCAAGCGAGGTCGTGGAGCAGATTCTGGATAATAGCTTTTTGTCCAGGCAGTGCTGCATAGTTGCTCATATTGCTAAACGAGTTTGAGCCAATCGGACGATCGAGTAAGCGAGCTTTTCAACCGAGCGTCGTGCAACGAGTTAGACCGACCAAGTAGTAAGGATCGATGACTTAATCGGTTTGTTAAGCGAGGACAAATGAGGAAGGCTAGTTTGACCCGTTTTCTTCAGTTTGGGTCTGATTCAGCCCCAATCCGGTTTGATTCAACCATCTTTGGACTGGTTCCACCCATTTTGATGCCTTGGAGGTCCGGTTTGGGTCGGTTGGAGTAGTTATACACCAATTTGAATCTGTTTTTGGACCGGTTTCTAATAATTTAGTTATTTTGCTTGCTTAGGATGCCAAAGTTGAACCATATCAGTATTATTTAAATAATTATGCATGTGATATATGTTGTATTTAAATTTAAACATATTTGTGCATATCTTATGCTATTTAGGTTTAAAATCCCACCATAGAAAGCATGTTACATGCATTATATATATGTTATAAATTGTTATAATGTATAGAATGCATGTTTAGGGTTTCAGTTATTTGATATAACTGTTATATTAAATTGAAATGCCTTGATATATGTTTTGGATATAATAGCATGTCTAATTTTTATAAGTTGTTATAAAATCTAATTAAACATTAAAATCCATAACAAAGATAAGCTGCATGCTCACGTAAGTTAATCACCCATTTTAATAAGTTTAAATAGGTCAACATCTTGTAAAACGTTGTTACAAACTCAACCGGTATATAATCTTGTCTAAGGCTGGAGGTACTTAAGTTGACGGTCTACGGAATGCCTCCTACCTGGGGATTATGGCCATATAATTAAGCATTGTTAACCGATTTTATAAGCGTACGTGAGCGGTGTGAGGTAATAAAACAAACATCGTAAGTTTAAATACATTTATAAGTGTTATACTTGGATAAACCACATACATTTAGGGTTGTTTAATTAGCCAAAATGAACCTTGGTATAAATATTCTTAATTTGATAATAGAACATTTCAGTGGGAGTTTAATAACTTATATGATAACATTATTAGAACACTTCAGTGGGAGATTAATAATATATACGATACGTTATTTCTAGCTCTCGCATCCCTAAGAGTTCACAATCAAGATTTAAGCGGTACTTCATGTCACCTAGGGAGTGACCTCCATTTAGAGAGTATTTGCATAAATCAAGATTTAGGTAAATAAGGGAAAGTTGTTCAAACAAAAATAAAGTATATGATACATTGATTTCAACATTCAAGTCCTCACAAAGTTCACACCGTGAGATTCATATGACACTTTGTGTCACCCTTGGAGTGACCTCCATTCGGGAAGTGTTTGTATGAGTCAAGATCAAGTTGAATGTGGGAAGTAGTTCATACTAAGTGGGTGAAGGATATGTGTCAATATGTCCTGCAGTCTCTTCCGTTAGTTTGGATCGTGAGATTCTTATGTTGCACCTGCTGGTTTGCTTTAGGTGGCCTTTGCTAGTCATTTAACGATGGCGATCCCCTCGAAGGGTTGTAACATAGGATTCATAACAAATCAAACTCCAGAAATGGATAGGATTTCTTAGATCCATTCCCAACATCGACTCTTCATTTCGGTAGCATTGTTAGGGTTGACATCTGAGGTCTACAAATAGAGGGTTACACTAACAGAATTACTAAAGAGTTAGTAATTTATGACCGAAAATGATAACTAAACAACTATAGTAATAAGAGTTATTCTGGAGATAGTGTTTGGTCAAAATTGTTTTACTTTAGTGAAGGAGTATTTGACTGCTCCTAGGTAGTACTTATTCTAACTCACTATAGTATCGTTGCAAATAAATAATGGTTATGGGTACATTATTGCTTGTTTTGCTAAAACATGATTTTGGATTTAGATGCAAGTTTATTAAATTAGAATTTGTTTAAAATTCAACATGTCGAATTATTATAGAATACTCGCTTCTGATTTAGTTAACAGTAAAATCGAATCAACGTACAAATTACTAGCAGTTGATGGTTCTAAAAGAGTTTTAACAAAGGATTGTTCTCTATCACCCGATTCATCTAAAGTTTTGAACGGTGTAGATGAGAATGTAAAATTATCAGTTTTCTTTCGAAAATGATGATGTGTTCATTACTTCAAAGAACATCAAAATTTGTTCTGCAAAATTAGAAAATAACTTGTATTTGTTAAAACTATTTGAGGTAAAGGCTGTTTTGAACATAGAGATGTTTAAAATAGTTGAAATTTGTAATAAGGAGAGGAAAGACTCTCCAAATACCCATCTTTGGCACTTTAGACTAGGTCACATAAATCATAACAAGATTGAGAGATTGGTTAGGAACGGTCATCTAAATAAGTTAGAAGACAGTTCATTACCACCATGTGAATCCTATCTTGAGGGTAAAAGTACTAAAAGATCTTTTTTCTGGAAAAGGTTTTAGAGCTAAAGGACTCTTAGAGCTGGGACATTCAGACCTTTGTGATCCAATTAATGTTAGAGCTAGAAGAGGGTAAGAATATTTCACCAGCTCTATTGAGGACTATTCAAGGTATGGGCGTATTTACCTAATTCGTCAAAAGTCTAAAACATTTGAAAAGTTCAAAGAATATAAGGCTAAGGTTGAGAATCAATTAGGTAAAAAGCTTAAAATACTTTGATCAGATCGAGGTGGTGATTATATGAACGTGGAATTGTAGAACTATTTGATAGTGAAAGGAAACTCAACATGAGGAGTTCCTTGAGTAGAAGCGGATCATCCAAATTTCATTTTCGATTGAAGTATAAATTTACAGTACAACAAACAGATTATGCAATCGAAGTAAATTACAACATGCTATTTAAATAAAATACATTGTTCAAGGGAAATTACCTTTGAAGAACACTTCTTCTCGTATCCCTCGAACAGTCACAAACTCTTTGATAAAAAAGCAACAAGAACTTGAAGACCTTCTTTAAGTGAATCACAAACTGAATGGAAGAGAACACTGCCACTCGGATTCCTCAGTATGTTCAGGGTGAGAATCCAGGAGTGGTGGGCTCTCACTATTTTGGTTAAGAGGATATTTGTGAGTTTGGAGGAAGACAATCAAAGAAGAAGCACTATCGCATAGCAAGCTTCTCGATCGTTTAGGCTATCACATAGGCTATCGCATAGACAAATAGAGCCTATCATATATGCTATGAGTTTGTCGTGTAGACTATCGTATAGTCTCTCTTTCCATTCTTGTTGTAATTTGTTTTCTTGGAAATCTTAGTCTTAGAAGTAAAAAATGAAAAAAAACTCTTTTTCATTTTATTCCAATTGCCATAAAATTTTCATAACCACCCACTAAGGTAGTTTTTGAGAAAAAGGGATTATTGTTCAAAATAATAAATAATATAAATAAATATGATAACCAACTTATCATATTATATTTATAATCTATAGTTTTAATATTGCATCACATACAATATAAACTATAGTTCTTTTTCTCTATTTTATGGTATTTAATATAAATCATATTTATATTAAATTAACAACTATTTGAATCTCATTCAAATATTTATTCCTCCAATTAATGTATCAAATACATTATATCATATATTATTGAATTAATTTAATTATATCATATATAATTAAATTCCCTCGTGAACAATTCAAATTAACCCAAAAACTGATTCTCAACATAATCCTTTTGACCTACCAAGGGGACCTTATGAACCTGTAACTTGAAGCTCTAACGGTACGTGAATAATTAATTAAACTCCTTAATTACATTATCCAACATCTGTTAACTGTCGAGCACTCCACTAAAGACCGACAATTTCACTATTCGCACTACAGATATATTTCTGTGTCCATTGGATAAAACCAATCAACAGTGCGATTACCCTTCATAAATTTCTCGTAAGTACAGCTGGGCCAAATTCATTTTTCCCCTGTAGTTACATCTAACTCCTTAAGTACCACTGATTTCTCTAATGAATAATAAGTCATAGTCACACTATGACTGAGTCCTCTCTGGCCAAGAGAGAGTGTGGCCACTATGTTCAAGACCCGGAATTAGCCCGTAACAAAGAAATTTATCTAATTACCCCTGTATTGGAGAAGGAGTGAATTTCATCTTGTGTAGCTGAGTTCTTAACTCCCCAATCATACGAAGCCCCAAAATGGTAGGCTTGTTGAGTTGGCCATTTGGCCACTCTCACCCATATAAATCAAAGGACTGCCTTTATGAGCAGGAGTCCACAACTCACTTAGAATTCAGGTCATGTCATCTATGGTCATCTTACTAAAATGTAAGTCTCGGTGGCGTTATATAAAGAGACTAATCATTTCATGGTCCGGTCTTATACGAACTATTTGTATAGGATACCTTTGCTCGCATGTCTCCAAATGAATGATCAGGATCAAATTATTTGTAGAACTTTACAGTATTTGTAACACCTACAAAGCAAGTCGTATCCATAGTGTCATTAGGATAAGGTACCCACTCTTATCCATCTACTACAGACCATTTAGATTATCATTTAAACAAGATCCACCTATATGTCTCTACATACTTGTTTAAATTTACATAAAATAACCCTGGTTCTTAGTTTATTGGATTGAGTATATGCTTATGAAATAACACTTATTTTATTATTAACAACATGTTTACACAGATTTTACAAACTACGAGATTACAAGGAGATTTAGGACACCAAACACTACAGATAGAACATGGAATCCAGTCTCAACTCACAGCCCCTGACACACCTCAACAAAATGGTGTGGCAGAAAGGAGAAACAGAACCTTGTTGAACATGGTTCGTTCCATGATGAGTCATGCTCAGTTACCAAATTCTTTATGGGGACATGCAATTGAAACTGGAATGTAAATTTTGAACATGTTTCCCTCGAAAAGTGTTTCTAAAACACCTTACGAGCTCTGGAGAGGACGTAAAGGAAGTTCACATCACTTTAGAATCTGAGGTTGCCCAGCACATGTGTTAGTGCAAAATCCTAAAAAGTTGGAACGTTGTTCAAAAGTATGCCTATTTGTATGCTACCCTAAAGAAACAAAAGGTGGTAACTTGTACTATCCTCAAATGCAACTTTCGACTAATGCAACTTTCTTGGAGGAGGACTCCATGAAGAATCATCAACCTCGCAGTAAGCTAGTAATAGAAGAATTTTTTAGAGAAACGACAAATGCATCGACAAAAGTTGTTAAAAGAGCAGGTCCATCAACAAGAATTGTCCATTGCTACATTTTATGATTATAAAATATGGCAAATGGATGTCAAGACAACCTTTCTAAATGGTGATCTTGAAGGGAGTATCTACATGTCTTAACAAGAAGGGTTCATCGAACAAGGTCAAGAGCAAAAGGTTTGCAGGCTTAATTGATCCATTTATGGGCTGAAACAAGCATCTAGATCCTGGAATATGAGATTTGATACTATGATCAAAACTTACGACTTTGAACAAAATGTTGACGAACTTTTTGTTTCCAAGAAAATTGTTAACAAAACTATCGCTTTTCTGGTGTTGTATACTGGTGATATTCTACTCATTGAAAATGAAGTAGAATTTTTAGCTGACATTAAGAGATGACTGGCTACGCAATTCCAGATGAAAGATTTGGGAAAAGCACAGTATGTTCTTGGGATCCAAATAGTTCGGAACCGTAAGAATAGAACTTTAGCATTTTCTCAATCATCTTCTATTGACAAGATGTCTAGATATAAAATGCAAAATTCCAAGAAAGGAACATTTCTTTTTAGACATGGAATTCATCTGTCTAAGGAACAAAGTCCTAAGATGCCTCAGATGTTGATATAATGAAACTAATCCCATATGCATTAGGAGTAGGGAGTTTAATGTATGCCATGTTGTGTACTCGTCCTGGCATATGCTATGCAGTTGGAATAGTTAGCAGGTTTCAGTCTAATCCTGGATATGATCATTGAACTGTTGTTAAGAACATTCTCAAGTATCTCTGGAGAACGAGAAATTATAAACTCGTGTATGGTGCTAAAGATCTGATCCTTACTGAATACATTGATTCTGACTTCTAGACCGATATAGATTCGAGGAAATCAACTTCGAGGTTTGTATTCACTCTGTATGGAGGAGCAGTAGCGTGGAGAAGTGTCAAGTAAAGTTGTATTGCTGATTCCACAATGGAAGCTGAGTATGTAGCTGCAAGTGAAGCAGTATGGCTCAGAAAGTTCCTGACTGATATGGAAATGGTTGCAAATATGCACCTGCCCGTCACCCTTTCAGCAAAGTGTTCGAGGGTCACCTAGTAGGACTAGGTCTATGACATATTTGTGACTAGGGAAAGTGGAAAATTTTATGGGTATCTGATGCCTTAGTTTATTGTATTTTTTTTTATTCTCTCATTGTAACTCAACATTGTATATATTTGTATATATATTGATCCACTGGAGTTTCAGTTCAAGTGAGAGTATTGTTGGGTTTTGTGTCCTAAAACTCGCAGTTTGTAAAGTTAAACACATTATATTATCAATAAAGATTTTATTAACTATTTCTTCAATAATGTTGTTATTGAATCTTTAAATTGCTTTTATACAGTCTAAATCCAATAAACTAAGATCCATGGCTATTACATGAATACTTGAACTTTATATAGATATATAAAAATGGATCAAGTTCGTGTAAATAGCCAAAATGGTCTCTAGTATACGAATAAGGTTTGGTGCCTTATTCTGGTAACACTATTGGATGCGGCCTACTCTGTAGCGGTTACAAGTTGTTGTAGAGCTGCTATAAACGAAGTGATCCTAAATCGTTCATGTATTGACATGAGGAGTGGGGGCCTATGCAATGAGTTTGTATAAGATCAGACCAAAAAATAAGTCACTGTTACTTTATAAACACTGTTTATTGTTTAAGACTGACTATTTTGCTAAGATGACCACTGACTATTTCGCTTAGATGACCTAGGTAACTCGGTCTTGCTAAGTATAAACTTCCGTTTATTTGGGATTATCCTTAGATTTACATAGGTGAGGGTTGGCTCATTAGCATCAGCTCAATAAGCCTCCCATTTCAGGAGTAAGAACAAGTAGATAGTTGGAGACATAGGGTGCAAGATGGAATTCACGCCTACCCGATTTAGGGATAGAAGAAAGATTGTTCTCTAAAGTACTGAATCTAGGTCTTGAACAAGGGGCCACACCCTCTTACTGGCTTTAGAGGGATCCAGTTTAGTGATTGAATCATAAACCAATTGTTCATTAGAGGATCAATAGAAACTTAAGGAACAAGAAGTAATATCGGGGGTAAAACAATATACTGACCCAACCGTTATTACAAACATTATTGGTTATGGTTATATCATGTGGACACAAATATATCTGCAGTGAGGAGAGTGCAATTATCGAGCTATAGTGGTATGACTTTATAGTTAACGAATACTGATTAATTTGGACTAAAGAGTTTTAGCCAATTAATCTTAAATCGTTGGAGCTCATGATCTATAAGTTCATAAGGTTTTTCTACTGGCTCGTAAAACATGAATCCTTGAATTAATAAATTGTGTGAATTTGGAATGATATCAATTTGAATTGTTCAAATGGAATTTCAATTTGAAAACGTTCAAATTGAAATTAGGGTTTGAATTTAAATAAGTTCAAATTCAAAATAGGGTTTGTATAATTATATTTGATATAATTAATTAAACGTTTAATTTTTCAAAATTAAACAAAACTGGAGAGTTTATTATATTTAAACAAAGTATAATTTGGTCGAAATTCACTTCCAACTTTCCATCAACACGAATCCAAATTGAACACGAAATTAAGGGGTAAAATCCAAAATTACAAGAAGATATATGAATCCAAAGAGTTTTGAAACCTTAATACTTACCAAAAGCATACCAACGTTCTTGAACTTATTGGACAGTATGCCAACGGCCTCCAAAAATGTGAATCAAGGGTTTTAAAGATTATGGGTCAATTAAATTTAGTCTACAAAATCCTTACTCATAATCAAAAATCGATAATGACAACAATTAAATGTTATTATACATAGTAAAAGTTAGTTAGAACTTTATTCTACTGCTTATTTTCACGGATGCTATGATGTAATTATGGTTAACAATTTCCTCCCCAAAAATCGTTGTAAAAATCTCCGACTCCCAAGCCAAACATATGTTCATTCTTGTTCAGATAAATCGAAACCTATCAACTCCACTTTTTATAAAAATGTAAAGTAATAAAAAAGTTTCATACATAAAAAGTACAAGGTTTTTTACTCAATTTACAGACCTTACACTTGTGGTATGGATTGAAACAAAAAACCTTGTGGTAACTAAGATACTCGTATATTAATTGAGTCATGTTCAGTTTTGCCGATATGTTTTAATACAGACAACAGGAAGTGGACAAGATTGATAAAAGTGGACGAAATTAATCCATATCAATAATGTTATGACCAACCAATACATATAATCTTAAGTATCGATCTGTTGAATTCATGTGTCTGTTAATTATCTACAAAGCCTATAAATAACTTTTTAAATGAAACAACTTATATTTTTAAGCCTATAAATAACTTTTTAAATGAAACAACTTATATTTTTAATCAACCCAAAAACCTAAGACTAAATTCTGAAGGATCCTTTTTGCTACAATTCTAAATGATTGGAGAGCATAACTAGGCACATTCCTCACCAATCATCGTAGAACTTTCATCCCTTTATTTAGACCAATTTTGTAAGCCAACAAGACTTCTCCAACATCTAAACATCAATGTTCTAGGCATGGGGATGAGTAAAATTTAATAGGATACCATTTGACACATAAATAAAATCTAATGGAATATTGACATGGAAAGATTCATTTTAAAACCATACCAATTAAAAGTGTGCAAAAATAATGGACAAAGATTATGGAAAATGTCTCGTATTATTTTAGAAGTTTGTGAGGAACATTACATAAAATTAGGAATGCCATAAAATCAGTTTTTGGTACCACAATCATAGAAACAATAACAAGCATATATGGTTTGCGCAGGGTTAGTAGGAATGCATTCATGTGAAATACTATGATGCTTCTCCCAACACTTCTTTCCACAGTCATCAAGAGTGCATCCACTGTTATACAATATATCTTGACATCTTTGGGCAGCTGAGACTCCTTCAGGCACCAAGATCAATACAACTATGTAATAACAAAAAGATAAATAAATAAACAAACAAATTATCAATACCTTGTCATGACGAAATATTTCACTATCTATGTCAAATAAAATGTCAAGATTTCAATGTGATGAAAAGGTTGAGATATTAGTCCGAAGGGTCATGAAAGTCATAAAATCATTAGCGCGAAATTTCATAATATGCCTAATGGATATTTAATTTTGATATTCATGACAATATAGTATCTGTGGAACAAAAAAGAGAACCTGCAAATATAAGAGCAATGAAGATGATAGGAGAAAAATAAATTAGTTTCGTCATATTCTCAAGAAGCAAATGTCGCAAATATGATTTTATTAATTTGGGCTGTAAAAATTTTACGATTGAGAAGGTTTAAATACTAAAAATTACATTAAATTCCATCCATAAATTTATTTCATTTTTATAAATATAGTAAAGTTCAATAAATTCAACAACTCCATGCATGAATCTGTTTGCATTTATGTAAAAATAGTAAAGGATTTTTATTTGAGATATACGGTTCGTGAATTAAATTTGGATTTACGTTAAACTTTTCTTAAATTTTCGTTGCATACTTTTACTATTCTATAATATAGGATAGTTATTGAAAATTAATTTTGTTTCTATCTATATTTTGTATAAAATAATTTTAAAATTGTAAACCTACTCCTTCATGATGTTTCGGAAAATTCTCCATCAACAAAGCCATATATCCTATCTTCTTCCATGTCATTAATTAGTTGAAACTTTTTCAACCTAAAATAATTGAACGTGGACACATTGATGTAAGTCACGGGACAATCATGAAAGTATAATTCCGCATAGTCTAGCTTCTTTTTATAATAGAGGTAACTAAGAAAACAAACTACCACATATTTTATACTTTATAAAAAAATTTAAATGTGCAATTTATATCTTTATTTCATGTTAATTTCAATATTCTAATGCAGTTAATCATTTATTTTGTTGAGACCAAGCAATTCAGAGTTGTTTAGATTATTTTGGACAGATGAAGATCATGAAGGCACTAATTGGAGCTAAATTGAGCAACTGAGTCATAAAAGATGAAGTCTAAACCAAAAGACTCGATATAACAACCCAACTTACCAAAATTTCTAACTAGGGTTATAATGATATTCATAGAATTTTAAAAAGAAAATTGGTTAATCATTTTAATATAAAATAAAACATATTTAAAAAAACAAAAAACAAAACACCACTAATATAATTTAAGGAATGCTAAAAAAATTAATTCGGGATCACTTAAAATGTAATGAGAAAAAAGCATATAAATTTAAAACTTCTAGCTTGAAGGTACAAAATAAAACCATCCAAAAGAATCTTCAAAACATGAAACTATGCCGAAGGAATTCTTCCAATTAACATAAATTTCATCAAGTGTCTAGTACACTCTTTCTCTCACCTTAAAAACAGTATAAGAAAACACAAGATAAGACTATTAGGATAAGGTTAATCTCATGCAAATGAATGTCCATACCTAGAGAATTCTAAACTTGTGTACTCAAGTTCAACATGTATAGCCATTTGAGTGAACAAGTAAACCTATCCTACCGTTGGTGATACATTCATACAACTTGGTGATTATGAAGACACACAAACTAGTGGATCCGTGGCCACACAAAACTGGTGGACGCAAAGGCATACAAACTGGTGAACCCAAACGCAATCTAGTGTGTATATATCTACTGATCGAAGGATAATTATCACTAAATTGATCTAGCATGCAATATGCACTAAAAGAAGTCCCACAATATAGAGTCGTATCGTAATAACTCATGAAATTCATAGTTTTCTCACGAAATCTCTTCAGTCGTAAGAAAGATAATATGTGAACTTTTCCAATGTTGCTTAGCCAAGTCAATATATAATTTCATGGCATAAGGATTTTTCAGTCGCAGGGTGATTTACGATGAAATGAAGCCCAAATAATATCAAAACATAACAACTTATTTACATCAATAAAATTTGCATCAAATCCTAAAACATAAACCAAATTTCACGTTTAACATTTAAGTCTTAATTCCCAAATACTAATTCTCTGAAACTGTATGTAAACAATGTACCAAAGGGTAATTTGGTCAAAATTCACTTCCAACTTTTCAATTCAACACGAATCCAAATTGAACACGAAATTAAGGGGTAAAATCCAAAATTACAAGAAGATAAGTGAATCCAAAGGGTTTTGAAACCTTAATACTTACCAAAAGCATACCAACGTTCTTGAACTTATTGGATAGTATGCGAACGACCTCCAAAAATGTTAATCAAGTATTTGAAACATTATGGGTCAATTAAATTTAGTCTAAAAAATTGTAAAACCCACACCTTACTTTTCCTTGTTAATTATATTTATTGTTTTAGTTAAGAAAAGTAATTTGGTTAAATATTTAAGCTAGATTTGAATTGTGGGTTTTGATGTAAGAATAAGTTTGAAGAACGAAAAATGTCTAAGTTAGGGAACTTAGCTCTCGGATACTTATTAATCGAGCCTTGGAAAAATAATTTTTGGCTATGTGTTGCCTGGGAAGAGTGGTGGCTGAGCATCGAGTAAGCCTAAGGCAGGCACAAAGTAAATGTCGTCGAGCGTCGAGTATAAACGATCAAGGAAGGGTCGAGCATCAAGTGTACGCGATTGAGGAAGGGTCGAACGTTGAGTGTGAGCGATCGAGGAAGGATTGGGCATCGAGTATGATCAATCAAGGAAGGGTTACGCCTTGAGTACAAGGGATCGAGTAAGGAACGTGCATTGGGAAAGCCATTCAGCATCGAGCATCCCATCGAGTATTCAGTAGAGAGCCATTGAAATTTTCATCGAGTAGTAACCCTTCTCCATCGAGTTTTACACAGCGAGGATCGAGTTTGCTCGAAACACTCAATTTTAAAATTTTATTTTAGTTATCTTGAAAGATGGCTTAATCTGGGCCCTTAATCTCCACTAGTAGGAGAGGTGGCTTAGAAGATTTCATGCAAAATTGTTGGGCGTTAGTATAATAAGGGAAGAGAAATTCAAGAACTCGTTCTGGACGATTCCTTCGAGCAAATCAGACGATCTTAGTACCGTTGGAAAGATCTATGAGTCTAGCTTCTTTAATCAAACCTTTGGAAAGGAGTTCTCACCAGAAAGAGGGTCGGAGGGGGAAGGAAGCGATGAAGGTTTGTTTTCAGGCCTTTCCGGGCACTCGACGATGAATCGTAGAGCTAGGCTGAACCACTTGAATTTTGAAGCTAAAATTTTAAGGTATTATTGTTAACACAATTTTAAGCGAGTTTGTAGAAGGAACTTTTGTAAGATAAGGTCGGTGGTTCAAGTTACATATTTTGGAATTTAAACCTGGAATCTTTGTTCAAGTAGGAAGTTGCGGTTCGGGTCCATCAGGAGAGATTTAAAGTCCCAGGTTAAACCACAAGGAGTTTTACGCTGAAACTCTGATGTAACATTTTTAACAAAATTCTGAACATGTTTTGAAAAAGAAACTTTCTTAGATGATTTATGGTTTTCAAGTTACTGACGTTAGAAGTTGAATCTAGAAATTGTGGGTGAACAGGCAACTTCTTGCTAAGTATGAGCTTGGTTAAAAAGAGTAGTCTCAAAAGGGAGACCAAAGTAGTAACTAAAATTATTATTTTTATGTGTATGAGTGACTTCTATTGGAGAGGCCTACCAAGCCTAGGAAAAATTCAAGCCTAAATACCCATGAGTGACTAAATGTTTTTTTAAAAAATATATATATAAAGAACATGCATTCCATATGAATTTCATGCTAACGTTCATGGGTTTTCCAAGCAACTAAAATTTATACTTATGTTTTAAAAGGATTCGTGGGGAATGTCTTAAGTATGATATTTTAAGTTATTTAAATGAGTTTTACTAATCCTAGCACATGTTAAGATTGAATGGAAAGGTAATGAAAACTAGATATTTATAATTCATGAAGCATGCATGTTGAATCCTGATAATGCTCTTATGGAAAATGCTAGGTAAGTGCTATTCCTAAGCTTATGGTACACAAATATTCTATGAATTTACGATTCTAATAAACCAGATACCTAAGATATAGAAGGTATTCGAGGAAGTACATACAGTGTTGACGGTATTTAATATACTCCACGTGCACGTAGGTAGTTCTATATGAGAGGCTGAAATATGGGTCTCCTTGCCACAGTCATTATAATGGGACAAAGTATGGGTCTCACGGCCATGAATGGACGTTGGGAGCTTGTGCAATGAGCGCTCGTTCTCAACTAAGGTTTGATAGTATGATTGATTATGATGCATGATAATATGTAAGTTGTTTGAGATTATTTCTAGCCTGTTTATATGTTTAAATTAATGTGTATGAAAGGCTTGAGACAAATTGTATTTCTATGAGTCACTCACTGGGCAAGTAGCTCACCGTTTTCAAATCTTTTCCTTTTCCCATGTAGCGGTTAGTTTCCTCGTGGTTGAACCCACTACTGCTTGCCACTCAAAGCTGGGTTATGAAGGAAGATGTCACACCCCGCTGAGCCTACCTCTTGAGCTCGAGGCGAGGTGCGATGGACCGTAGATACCACCCTTTTGTGACACCTACTGCCCATCTGAAACTCTTTACTCTCATAAAATTTTAAGCCAAGGATAGAACAACTGTTTGACTTAACTCATTTTATTACAAACAATATGACGTTTATACAACTTTTAGGCTTAACTCTAAAGTTTACAACAACAACTCTAGAACCCGAAGTGTGACTGTGGCATGGTGGACCTTGATCTTAGCAGCACCCTGGAACTCCTTACCTTTCGCTACTTGGGAAGAAAAACATGAAAGAAAAGAATGAGCTTCATGAAGCTCAGTGAGTGGTTTGTAACTTCTAGAGTCTATTTCAACTCGTAAAAAGCAAGCATATCACAACTACGATGTTACATTCAAACCTTAGCCTTGAGTGAGTCTGTTCTCAACTCTATCTAGATGCACCGTAGATACTTAAACTGATACTACTCATAATGTGTCTGTTCTCAAACTCTACCTACACATACGGTAGATACTTAAACTGATACTAGTCATAAACACTTACTCTCCTGCGTTCCCTATGCGCACATAGATCCCCGCTTATGTGCTCAGAAGCTAGGCCTATCAACCCTCTGACCATCTCATATGAGGTTCTTCTCATAGGCTCAGGAGCTAGACCTCTCGATCCCCTGACCGTCCCGTGAGGTTCTGCTCCGCGCTCACGAACTAGGTCTTTCGACCCCCTGATCACCCCGATCACATAATCTCATTCTCATTCTAATTACTCATTAATAACATAAGCATATATATTTACTCTAAAAGATATGCTTATGACTTGAAGGAAATACCACTCACCTTGGTTGGGTAGGAACCTTTCTCTCTAGAAGTTCCTTGATTTCCTCGGGTTCCCTTTTGAACCCTAAATTCTAGATTCAAATTTAAGATCATATTACTCATCATTCCAAGTCTTATTTCGAGATACTTCCTTCTATAAACATGTTCTAAAATGTTTTAGAAAGCTTACTTTAAAATCTTAGCTTAGAACTCCTCGTGTTTTGGCTGGAATTTTCAAATCATCAAGACTGGCCCAAGCTTACCCGAGAGCTCGACCCTTCTATATTTTCCTCTCTCCAGCATGATTCCTTTGAGCTCCTTCTCCAGCAGCCCTGAATTAAAAACTAGACTCTCTGATCTTTCAAGTGGTTTTGAAATCACTCAAAATGGACGAATAGTCTGGGAGAACTCCTCGTCCCAAGTTGATGCTCTTAGACCTCACTATTCGATAGCATCTCCTTCTCTTGGAACCTCTTGATCGATGCATGGTCTTGCTACTAATGCATGCCCTTCATGATCAACGCATAACTTCCTCCAAATCTACCCTCTAACACTCTTCCTAATATTTTTCAAGAGGATTTTGGGTTATGAATTGAAGATACACTTTGCAGTGATGTTTATAGGCTTTAGGAATTGATCCTCATAATCTCATAAGTCTGCAAAGCATGACACCTCATTCTTTAGCAACTTTTGGAGTGTCTGCACCAAGCTTTGCTACCACCTACTTCCTTTCCATTCACCTACTTCCATGCCACTCACCTACTTTCATGAAGTTTTAGTTGTCTTCCTCATGCATAAATCTCCCTTACATGAAACTCTATTTGTGCACCTCCTGCTAACTCAAGCTCAACCCCTTCTCGGTTTAGCCATTTGTTAGGGTGAATCCATCAGCCTTGTGTACTGCAAGCCTCAGTTACACATAGACCCTTGGCCCATCGTCTAGTTCATCATGTAGCTCTTACACTCATCGAATAACTTATCGCCTAGTAAATCTCTCGTTGTCGCTCATCGTCTAGTGTCCGTGCCCATTGCATAGCACTTAGGCTCCATCACATAGCTCCATTGTCCAGTGATCTCTCGTTGTCGCTTATCACTTAACGGTCTCGCTGTCGCTCATCACGTATCTCTCGCTGTCACTCATCGTGTAAACCTTGAATCCTACATTCTTTACATAAGTATGTTTAGCCAAGAGGATATTATGTTAAATAAGTAATAAGGGAAATTTATGGTTTAATACAGAGAAGTAAGAAAGAAGAAGAGAAGAAGGAAGAAAAGAAGAAAACAGGAATGAAGAAGTTAGGTTAGAAAAAAAATTAAGTAATTATACTTAAATTAAATTTTCTCGGCCGACAGCACTAAACTTATTAGTGAGCAAGGTGGCAGTCGATGATTTCATGCATGAGATTGTAGCCGCTTGAATAAAAAGGAAGAAGAAGTCCAAAGACTCACTTTAGACAACTGACTCGTGCGATCCAAGTGAAATTGGTGCCATTTGAAAGCTGGAAGAGTCTAGTTCTCGGATAATCGGGGCTAGTAGTAAATATTGAAAGCTTCAGGCCAAACCACGATGAATTTAGTGCTAAAATTTTAAGGTAAGATAGTTAACTCAATTTTGAAAAAGTTTGTAGAAGAAAGTTTCTTCATTAGTGGGCAAGGTGGTAGTTGATGATTTCATGCATGAGATTGTAGCCGCTTGAATAAAAAGGAAGAAGAAGTTCAAAGACTCAGTTTAGACAACTGACTCGTGCGATCCAAGTGAAATTGGTGCCATTTGAAAGCTGGAAGAGTCTAGTTCTCGGATTAATCGAGGCCAGCAGTAAATATTGAAAGCTTCAGGCCAAACCACAATGAATTTAGTGCTAAAATTTTAAGGTAAGATAGTTAACTCAATTTTGAAAAAGTTTGTAGAAGAAAGTTTCTTGAAATGATTTCTGAATTTCGAGTTATAAATTTTTGAATTTGAAATAGGAATTTGTTGCGTAAGCAGGCAGCTGGTTGGGTAGATCAAGCAAGCAGCTCACCCAAGGGAGCGAGAGCGAGATGAGGATTGTGTAAATCTCGCTGGTCACTCAAATCTTGTTAATTTTTGCCTAATCTCACTAAAATTTATGCTATGTCTTGCTAATAATGGTAAGTCTCGCGAAGAATGAAAAATCTTGCTAGTTTTGTGCCTAGTCTCGCTGATTTTCATGCTAAGTCTCGCTCTTAAGATTATCTTGCTAGTGATGATCTTGTTGGTGAAGATCTCGCTAATGATGATCTCGCTAGTGACGATCTCGCTAGTGTTGGTCTCGCTTGTGATGATCTCGCTAGTAAAGGTCTCGCTAATAAGCAAACTATTTGAAGCATCTTGATGAAAATTTTAAGGAATCTAACAAGGAGTTATATTGTTTCAGGCCAAGAGGAGCTAGGAGAAGCCTACCAACCATTAAGAGCCCAGACGATTAGTGAGTGACTAAAATAAACTTAATGTTTTCCATGTTTTGTGCATAAAAAACCATGAGATTTCAATGATATTTGATGATAAGTTTATATGTTTTCAAACAACAAAGTTTTATGAATTGCATAGCATTTTTTCTCCAGCACGTGTATGTTTTATCGCATGCCAAGGTTATATGTTAATTCATTATAAAATCTAAGTATCTATGATGAAGCATGCGTTTTTAAGATAAAAGTTATGTTTCTACAAATGCTATGCTAAGGGCTATGATTGAATGATTCTTAATCTATATGTTTTTTTCTTAAGCATGATATGTTTAGTAAGCCGGATACTGAAGGTATAGAAGGTATCCAAAAAGTAGCTTAGTTGTTGACGGTACTTAGAAACTCCACATGCACGTAGGTAGTTCTGAATGAGAGGTCAAAGTATGGGTCTCCTAGGCCATATACCAGCAACTCGAGGCCGAAGTATGGGTTTCTTGGCCAGATACAGACGTTTGGAGTGATGCGTTATTTTATGCGATGAAATAATGGTAGGGATTGCGTTGATGGGAAATGCATTGAGCATGCAAGTTTTCTCAATAAGATCTAAGTATAAATCCTACTAAGTTGCCTAGTAAGCCCAGGGTCGAACTTAGGGACTAAGGAAAACAATATGTGATGGTAATTTTTAGATTACTTTGCGGTAACAATTAAATCAATGGTTTGGTTCGTTTGTTGTTTAAGGTATAAAAAGTAATTATGTGACAGATACACTGAGTATGCGGAGGAATGGGTTGAGAAAGTCGTTAGCTATCATTTCCCGAGAATGCATGCAAGCTATGCGATCATGCTACACTCATGCGACCGCAACTCATTTTCCAATGCAAATGCGATTACTCCTAATTTTAGGACAGATGCGATGAATGCAATAATGTCTATAGAGCTAATTCCTAAGTCTCTACTTCTTGCCTATGCGATGATGCGAAATGCACACAAGGACAAGGTGACCGCATACAATCATAACCTATCTCTAAGGTGCATGCGATGTGTTAATAGAAAACATAACTTATTCCTAAGTTTCTATCTCTTGATTATGCATTTCTAATCTGACTCTCTCAAGCCTAGATTCTAATATGACTTTTCCAAGCCTAGATCCTATCCTTAGACTACCCTCCCAAGTATCTCTAATAGATGAATGACACATACATAATACAAAATAATTGCATAGAATAAAGATCTCAGGTTATGCTAACTAAGTACTTCTCATCCAGTTCAATAGATTTTGCTACTCATGCGTAATGTACAAAGAGCGAACATATATAAATATGCAGTTTCCATTTCTATAAATAAGTTCATAGTACAAAATGACAATAGAAATAAGGGTAGAGAGCCTAGCAGAAATTCCTTGCTTCCCAAGGCTTTTACACTTTGTTATCTCTATTCCGCCCAAAAGATGTTCTTGCTTCTACAAGAGTCGGCCCTGTCTCTTGTTCGACGATTCCCAACACTCTTCCAAGTTCACCGGAATGATCTCTCGGTATAATCTCCCTTCACTCGCTTCCGCCTTCTAAGTAAAAGAAAATTATGAACAAGACTACTTCTATCTATAGGGAAAATTCTCTAAACTGAACAAACTCCTTCACTGAAGGTGGCTTTTGGTATTTATAGACTTCAGGGTGAGAAACTTCTTCTCTCTTGTGATTGCACTGATGGGATGACATTAATTCTTTCTCTGATGTGCCGAATATTTGTCACCGAAAAGTTGAGTGGACTTGCTACAGTGGTCGTTAACGGCTTGTCAACTTAATTTGGAATCGGCCGTCATTAGCTTTCTGTCCCATTGATAACTTGTAGAAATACAAGTTATTTATACTGTTTTATTTAGATATTGCGGCAAAAAGAGAGAAAAGTTGCATCGATAGTATAAGAATTGGCTAAAAAATACGAAAATTATGAAATGTCTTAAAAACACCAACTTACACCATTGCGATGGCGAAATAGGATGTTTCAGTCTCTATTTTGCAGGAAATAGGTCACCACATGCGTTAATGGCTCGAAGACAAAATGTACAATGCATCTACGTCACATGCGCCCATCAATTAAGAACGAAGAGATGATCAACGCAATGACGGCGCATGCGACAATCAATCAAGAGCTTTAGTGATCAACACATTTCAACCGCATGCGGTAATAAAAAACAACACCGCATGCGGCGATAGATTGAAGATGTGAAGAGCAACAAATTTGCGGACGATTCTGATGTGTACAACTTTTAGTTGTGCAATTCTTACGGATTGATCATGTAACAGAAAGGAATTTTCCATTCCGCCATTTCAGGAACTACCATAATTAGACAGTGGGGACCACAAATTCAAAGAGCCAACGTCTCGCCTATAAATAGCTTCCTCAAATTCGTTGAAATACATACATACATAGTTACAGAGATATACTAATATTGGGAGGGAGAGGCTGGTCTGAAGCGACGTCAAAGAGTAAATCAAGGAGAACTATGAGACAAGGCTGAGAATTGAGTCTCTGAGCAAGGAATTCTTCCATTCCCAAGGTTGAACCTCTGGGCAAAGGGTCAATTCTACCGGGAAAGCAAACCTGAGAGAGAAGCTTTCCTCTCCACCACATCCACACACCGGCAAGCATAAATCTCCAATCGAGATCTGTGTCAAGACATTGCACTCCTTCCATATTTGTTTCTATTCTCTATTTCATCTTCTGTATTCATCTTCTTTAATCCTTCATTCACAAACATGTATCAAATGCTTAATTTTAGAATTAAATGTTATCATCGTCACCATTATCATCTCTCTGTCTCTTTCCATACTTTTATCATCCATTTTCTTCATGATGTGTTTTTAATCCCCGGGGTCAAAAGCAAGAATTAAGCAAGTGAGTCAAATCTGTGTTAAGGAATCAATTACGTTTACCTAAAGCATGCTCGATGGCATCTTAACCTGTGAGAGCAGAAGTGAAGATTCTATTCCGCCTATCGAGAGAACGTTGGAAGAATGCGTTAACTAAAGCGAGAAGTATTTCCAGGGATGGAAATAACCTTGCGTTCATCACGTTCATCTCTATTTCACCATAGACATATGCGAATGCGACCGATCACTGAGAGGTGTACACCAAGGGAAAGCGGAACCTTAGTTGCGTCCTTAATGTGATTAACAATCTTGCGATGTTTTTACTTTTTACTCTTTCTCTTTCTGCCTCATTCATAAGATTTGCCAATGCATTCATCGATACTTTTTTACAACTTTACAGCCAGTCCTCGACCCCTGTATCATGTATCATAGTAGCTTAGGAATTTACTTTATCAACGCATTTTTACTTTCAGCGCCGTTTATATTTCTGTAAAAACCAAAATTCTTTATTCATTATTAAAACCGGTCGCATGTATCACATAAGTATCGCATTTAACGATAACAATCCCCGTGTTCGACCTCGGATCATTCTGAGAATCTTGCATTGGAATTATACTTGGTTTCTGTGCAAGGAAACTTGTGACACGCATTACTTTATCGCATACTACGAGCATATCACTATCAACGCATATATTTAGAACGTAGTATCGTATAAAATTATCTTTATCGCAAAGCACTTGATCGTATTTAGGAGCATCATTCATTCATTCATTAGCGTAGTAGATAGATAACATTCCATTCGTATCCTCACAAGTTTATGGCAACATGAGTTTGTAGCATAAGATCTATCATCACAGTGCATGCATAATAATCAATAGATAGAGAATTAATTAAAATTCTTAGTCAACAAGTTTATGGCACCGTTGCTAGGGATTGGTAATGGTTAATGTTGAATACTTTGTGGTATTTTGCAAGACAGATCTCTGTTGTACTGTCTGTTTATCGCGAAGAGCAGGCTAACGGTTTATGAGTATTGGAACTGATCTAGAATTCAAAGCTAACCTAGAGATCGAGCGTACTTTTCGGCGAGGGCATGCCAGAACAGATTTAGGCGAAGAAGTGCAAACATGGCAAACGACAACGAGAGGCCCAAAGGAGATCAAGGGGTAAATCGGCCAGCGCAAGATCTTGTCTTTCTTGTTGCTGACCGCAATATCCCCATGAGAAACTATGCGGCACCGAATCTTTACGACTTCTTGCCTGCAATTTCATGACCAATGGTTGAGGAGAACACGCGCCTTGAAATAAAGCCGATCATGGCGTCACCCCTGAAGGAATTAGACTTTACCTCCTCCCATACACACTGAAGGATGAGGCAAATGAAATCACGTAATGGGACAAATTGGTAGATCGGTTCATGAAGAAATTATTCCCTCTAGCAATCAATGCAAGGAGACGAAAGGATGTGCTAAATTTCGAGCAAATGGATAATGGGACTCTAAGCACTGCTTGGGTGCATTTCAGAAGGTTGGTGAAAAATTGTCCGCATATCGGGATTCCCGATTGCATTCTGATGGAGACTTTTTATAACGGCCTTAATCAATCAATGCAAGCCATTGCTGATGCCTCCGCAGCGGGAGGATTCATGGATAAGACCTACACGGAAGCCAAGGTCATCCTTGATCGCATTTCGCGAAACACAGATGACTAGGTGGATGACGGGTATGGGGGAAGCGGCCCAAAGAGTAGAAGAAATGATAATGCCATTGTACCAACGGATACAATGACAAGCTTGGCCGCACAAATGGCCGCGGTGACCTCTCTCCTTCAAACGATGGCAATTAATCAAGGTGCCCTCTCTCAAAGTTCAGTGCAACCCAATGCGTCGGTGCAAGTGGCTGCAATAAGTTGCATCCAATGCGGAGGGGGCCATGCAGTAAAGATGTGCCCATCGAACCGCAACAAGTGTTTGCTATCCAGAACAACCCTTACAGCAACACTTACAATCCAGATTTGCAGAATCACCCTAACTTCGGTTGGGGAGGGAATCATAACCAAGAAGGCCAGAGTAACAATCAAAACAACAATTCTGGGAGTCGAGGAAATCCTCCGCCTTTTCACCAGAATCGGAATCAGAGTCAACAAAGGCAACCACATAACCAAGCGTCTTCATCGAACACCTCTGTGAATTCGTCATCATTGGAGTCCCTGCTGAAACAGTATATTGAGAAAAATGACGTAGTCATGTAGTTGCATGCGTCTTCAATAAGGAACTTGGAGATCCAAGTCGGGCAATTGGTAGACGAGCTTTGCAACAGAACACCGGGAATGCTACCAAGTAACTCAGAAGCCCCGGGATCTCATGAGAAGAAACAATGTCCTTGATGACATTGCGCAGGCAAACTAGACCGCCTACAGAGGTGTGGATTGCGGTAATCCTGAGAAAATTTTCTTTCAATCCGCATCTCTAAAATCTATGTTTAATTGCATTCTTTATTGCTTTCCTTTAATTGTTTTCTGCAGTGCATTATTTATTACTTTCTTAAAATAGCTTTTACTGTTTTATGAATTTCCTTCAAAATTAATTCAATTGCATTATTTCCATGCTTTGTTCAATTTCCTTACTTTTCTGCATTGGTTGCGTTGTTCTTGAAATTGATGTGAATGACTAAATAAAAAGAAAATGAACACCACAAAGTCTTATCAACTTGCATTGTTGATGAATTAAAAATAATAAGAAACATCTGGTATGCATTGCGATGATGGGTGCATCTTGTGTTAACAAGATACACTTTGCGTCCATCTCACACAAATGCATTGCGCTGAGGGGTGTGTTGCGCGCGTATGTGTTCTGCGCCCATCCTTAGTGAAAAGGCACTATGTCGAGGTACTGTTGCACCAGTAGAAATACCGTGCACCCATCTTCCAGAAATTTGTTGAGTTGAGGGGTGTATTGCACTAATACATGCATTGTTGCCCGTCCTCTGCAAATATGCATTTGCGTTAATGGAGGCATTGTGTTAATCTTTAACCTTGCGCCCATCCAAATAAAACACAAAAGATAAATTCTTTTTGCAAAGAGAATAGTTCAATCATTTAGGCTTCGAAGGAAATGATGACTTAGCAGATGAAAGGACGTCCTAATTCATAAATGTGAGGAGCGCGGTAGTAGGCTTTTTGAGTACCTCGAAGTCTGCCACACAGAATTTGCGTTCGGCCCATCAAAGCCCAACCTATAAATTCCTTCCTCCTACATCTTAGGACGTCTATTTGAATCTTTTGCAAAAACGAAAAACCCTAGCGAATCCTCTGCATACCCAGACCTTTGAACTTTCTTCCTAAGTCCTGAGAACTTTCCCAACTCTTTCACTCACCACAGCCATGGCCGATCAATCTTCCCATTCATCTTCCTTACCTTCATCACCTTCCCCAACCCAAGTCACTGCAAGAGAGGCGGCATTCCTCACAGCAAGCCGCTGCCTCACCGCCCAGCTGAAACCCATCCCAAGATTCGTCGAAAAACCTCAGCAAAAGCCTGTAGTAGCCAGACCACTCCAAATCCGAGAGGGGCAGAGCACGGAGAGTGCCCTACTCCCAACACTGTCATCCGTAAGTGAGAAGAAGAAAAGAGATGACAGAGAAGTGTTTAGGAGCATCCTGAGCAATATGGAGAAGGAGGGAGGGCTACCTGAAGCTGGAGTTGTTAATCAGCCCTTACCTTCGAAGGAAAAGATGGAAGAAGCTTCGAGAAAAAGCGCCCTGGCCGTTTCGGATCCTAAGGAAACTGTTCATACAGAATCCTATGAGGGACACACCAGGGTTGCTTTGGAGGAAGTGGAAGTGGAGAAGCAGCCTAAAATGGCTGAAGAGAAGAATAAAAAGAAAAACAAGGAGAAAAGGGCAGAAGGAGATGAAGAAGCCAAGCAAAGGAAGGAAAAGAAAGAGAGGAAATCGAGTGAGAAGAGGGAACGCAGGCGAGAAGAGAAGTGCCTGAAGAAGAAGGAAGAAAAGAGGAAGAGGGTTGAGAGCCTGGATGTCGATGGAGAATCCACCACCACAAGGGTGGATGAGGAGGTGCCAACGCAACAAAGAGAATCAGCGCAACCTCAAGAGGTATCAACGCAAATAAGAACAGTTGCAACTAACGACCGAGAGGATCCAGACATCAACCTTCTTATGCGGCGTCGCAAGGAGAATGCGTCGCAAGGGTCAACAAGCGACCCACAATTTTTGCAAAGTGTAGTAGAAGAGAAGGAAAGGAGAAAGAGAGAGGAAGAAGAAAAACAAGAAAAGATGTTACGAGCACAACAAATCATCACAGAAGGCAATCTGGGAAGAAAACTACACGATGAAGAAGTGCGCCGTAACAATGCAATTTTGGCAGAAGAAGAGAGAATAAGGCTCGAAGAGGAATAACGCATATTGCTAGCCTCGGAGCAATTTGAAAGAGAAATGAGAGAAGAAGAAGAGGAAGAAAAGAAGAAGGAGGAAGAGAAGGAGAAGAGGTGCAAGGAAAATGTGCAGTGCATTAGAGAGAAGAAAAGTAAAGAAATTGCAGAGTGGGAAAGGGAAGAACAACGCAAGGAACTAGAATGGAGACAAAGACAAAGATCTTACCTTGCATTGGCAAAAGATAAGGGCAAAGAAAAAGTTGAAAGTAGTGAGCCTGCGTTGACCAAAGAATGCCCATCAAAGAAGAAGAAGAATGACGACATGATGATGGAAATGGGGTTCTTTCCTGCGCCAACGCCACTACCGGATTTAATTAAAAGTGTTGTGTTGGAGCATGGGTGGGAAACATTCTGCCAGTGCCCATCCATCGTAATCCTAACGATAGTGAGAGTTTTCTATAATGGACGACTTCATGGCACCAAAGATGCAGTGATCAAGAAAGGGGAGACAATGCCCTTCAGCACAAGGGACATCAACGAGTTATATCAGATGAAGGACATCCCGAATGCGCCGGGTAACAAAATTATTGATGATCCCTCAGAAGAACAAATGGAGGATGTGCTGAAAATATTAATGCAATTGGGCACTTAGTGGTCGGTATCTTTAAAAGGCATCAAAACCCTGACGTCCAACAAACTGCTTCCGGAAGCACACCTTTGGGTATACTTGGTGAAGAGGTGACTCATCCCTACCTCTCATGACAAAACAGTTTCGAGGGATCGAGTAATGGCCACGTATTGCATAGCAAGCAACATTCCAATCGACGTGGGCCAATTGATCGCAAAGCAAATCCGAGGTTTTGTGGGGCGTGTAAGAGGCCAGTATTTCTTTCTTTGGATAGTTTCGAGCTTAATCCTCTCATTGGGTGTAGGTATTGAAGAGGAACCAATGCCAGAAGTCCATGGTCTCATCAACACCAAGATCTTGAGAATGCTTCTCAAAGACTCCCCTCATTGCTTCGAGATTCCACTAAAAAGGCCCATTATCGATTTGAATGCGCCGCAGCAGCCAAAGCCCATGAAGCAGTGCAAAGTTGAAAAGGCAAGGAAAAAGTCCAAGAGCAATCACTGCAAGATCAAGTATCCTTGGACCCCTTACCTTTGATTATTCACCCTCTAAGCCCACCTACCGAACCCCTTTCCCCACTCTCAGAACACTTTATAAATCTCTTCCTCACTACCGATTCACCCAACGCATTTCCAGCAGCATCCTCCTCCCCTCCACCATCACCGCATTTTTCTCCTCCACTGCCGCATGTTGATGACCCACACGATTTGGGTGAAGGCACGTCTGCTCAACCCCAAAACGTTGATGGTGAAACATCGCAGGCACAACCCACCACTGTAACCCTAGCTGCTGACTTAACAGAGATGCACTCTCTTCTCTCTGATTAACAAGAATTCTTCTGCCAATGAATAACGAAGTTACAAGAGAGCCAAGGAAAGGTATAATACAGTGTTGCGATGACTCGGCAGGTGCTGATCAACATTCAACGAAATCTTTACACGATCCACCATAACCAAAGGAAAATGGCATAGCGTAACCATGAGTACTTTAAATTTTTGATAGCCTATTTACATGGTCCCATGGTGCCTCTGCATTTACAGCAACCTCTGCATTTTGAAGAAGCTCCTCGAATGCCTCCGTAAAATCCTCCTCCTGAGCCCCCACCGCAACTCTAAATTTGGGGGTGTGCCACCTTCTCAATAAATCTACAATTTTTCGTTGCGGTCATTGTTTTGATTTTATTTCATTCATTATTCTTATGTATAGAAGCTATACCTTGATTTTTTGTACATGCTTAAATTTTGTATTGTGATAATTGTAATTATTTGTATACTTGGTTAATTTTAATACAATTGAGTAACTATTCTTTCCGTATGCGTTAGCCTCTTTACTTATCATCCTTTGTCAATTATTGCGATGTTTTTATCTTATATTTAGCGTTATTAATTGTGTTGCCATGATGAGTAGTATGCATACCCTTAGCAACATTTCTCACACTTTGCACTCTCTAACTAACACTTAGATAATTCATAGCAATAACACTGCTTTACCTTTTCTACTTCAAGACTCTGCTCAAACCTTCTTTTCAAAATTTTGACTAAGTGTTTTGTCTTTTCTGTCTAAAACAACGCAATGAGAACCTTGCACATCTCTAAATTTGGGGGTGGGGAAGGTCTGAGCAGATGCGATCAAGCGAATGAGGTCATCATTAGGAAAATGCGTTCATCATAAAAAAAAAATCATACAAACTCCAATGTCAGCGCAAGGGAAAATCCCAACCTGATAAGAGTTAAGTCGTGAAAGGAACCTACTCGTAGTTGGATGTTCGCATGACACCCATGGGAGCAAGCCAAAATGAAGGTGGGTTTCCATGATCGACTCAATATGAAAAGAAAACAAAAGAGAAAGAGAAAATAAGAATATAAGAGACAACTCCTCTGACAAGCAAAAGTAAAGCTTAGCTGAAAATCAAGAGTTGAAGTTGAGATTGGCACACAATCTTAGTTGGATGTTCGCATGACACCCGTGGGAGCAAGCCAAAACGAAGGGTGTAACCATGATCAACAGTCTCTAATAAAATGACTCAAACCAGACCACCGCATATAGACGAATCTAGTTGCTTTTGCAAGAAGAGGTAAACATTCTTCTCAAAACAAGAAGGGAATTTTTGGGTAGAGGTTTGTTGTATAAAAGAATAAAGTAGAGCATGTTGATGAATTATTAAAGGATAGAAGGAAATTGTGTTGTTAAGTAATGTTGCATAGGTCGAGCATTTGGAGCAACCAATCGACGCAAAGTTAGGATAGGAATTGAGCGAAAATTGCCTTAGTTGAAGATATGCTTGAGGACAAGCATATATCTAAATTTGGGGGTGTGATAACTTGTAGAAATACAAGTTATTTATACTGTTTTATTTAGATATTGCAGTAAAAAGAGAGGAAAGTTGCATTGATAGTATAAGAATTCGCTAAGAAATACGAAAATTATGAAATGTCCTAAACACACCCACTAACACCATTGTGATAGTGAAATAGGATGTTTCAGTCTCTGTTTTGCAGGAAATAGGTTACCGCATGCGTTACTGGCTCGAAGAAAAAATGTACAACGCATCTATGTCACATGCGCCCATCAATCAAGAACGAAGAGATGATCAACGCAATGACGGCGCATGCGACAATCGATCAAGAGCTTTAGCGATCAACGCATTTCAACCGCATGCGGTAATCAAAAACAACACCGTATGCCGTGAAAGGTCGAAGATGTGAAGAGCAATGCATTTGCGGACGATTCTGACAAGTGTACGACTTTTAGTTTTGCAATTCTGACGGGCTGATCGTGTAACAGAAAGGAATTTTCCATTCCGCCATTTCAGGAACTACCATAATTAGACTTTGGGGACCACAAATTCAAAGAGCCAAGGTCTCGCCTATAAATAGCTTCCTCAAATTCGGCTTGAAAGATATACATTGTATATATGATAGCTAAACGAGAAGAGGCTGGTCGAAGCAACTATTACAAAGTAAATCCTGGAGAACTAACGAGACAAGGCTGAAAAGTGGATTCTTCTGTGGTAAAGACATTAAAATAGAAAAGCAAGAAATAGAAGTCCAAGCCATAAACTTGTTGACGTACAATGTATTCTAATCTTATGCCATACAACGCATGGATGAATGATGACTTTATTTGATAAAGATGATTTTATGCGATACTACTTCTAAGTATGTGCACGCAGTATGGATGTTTCTTGTAGTAGTTTTGTGCATTGAAACCAAGTAGAATTTCACCGTAAGTTTCTCGGTGTGATCCGAGGTTGAACACAGAGACTGTTTGAGGTTATTGCGTTATACTTGTGATACATGTGACCAGGGGTTTTCAATTAATAAAATTTGTTGTGTACAAGAATATAAACATGCGATAAAGTAAAGTAAAGCGGTAAAGATGCGATAATAAAATAAATTGCATTAAAGTAAATCTAATCTAAGATGATACAAAATATAGGTTTCATGATACAAGATACCGAGGTCAAGGCTGATTGTGAAGATATACAAAAATCGTGTAAGCGATGTAAGGCTTATGTGCAAAGCAAAAAGAGAGAAGATAACTAATATAAACATCACAAGTTCTTTATTGCATTAAAGATATAAGTACGGTTCCGCTTTTCCCTTGGTGTACACCTGTCATTGATTGGTCGCGTTCCCACTTGTCTGTGGTGGAATAGAGATGAACGTAATGAACACAAGGTTGCTTCCATCTCTGGAAGTACTACTCCCTTTAGTTAACGCATTCTTTTAACCTTCTCTCGATAGATCAGAATGGCATCTTCACTTCTGCTCTCACATATGAAGATGTCGTCTAGCATGCTTAGCTAAATGCATTTATCTCTTTATCACTAATTAAGTTACTCGTTTAATCCATATTAACTACCAAGGGATTAAGAAAATTTCATGAAGAAAACAATTAATGGAGGAACAGAAATAGACAGAGAAGTGGAAATGGAAATGATCGAGACATTCAATAAAACTATTTAGCGTCTAATACATGATTTGTATATGAAGAGAGTAAGAAGGTGAAATACAGTTACTGAATAGAGTTAGAAACAAATACAAATAAGCGCCAACGTCTTGGCACCGATCTGGGTGGAGATTTGCTTGCCGGTGTGAATTGATCGAACAGAAGAATGAGCTTCCCTCTCAGGCTTGCTCAATCTATAGCAAGGATCTAAGCATAGAGCTTCACGGCGGGGATTTGGCAGAATAGCACTAAGACTAACCTTTCAGCCTTGTCTCTTCTCTTTCAGAATTTCTTCAGATCAACACTCAGCTCAGCCTCTCGCTCAATAATCTAGCATCAATTCGCCCTTGTATCAAGTATATCTTCTCTGAATTCTATGGTTGTATTTATAGTTGAAAAGCTTTGACTCTTGACTTATGGACCCCACTTATTGTTATGGAAATTCTGAAAATGGAGGAATAAATATTTCTTCTGTTATGCAATTAGACCGTCAAATATGCACAACAGTTAGTTGTACACGTGTCACAATCCTCTGCATTTTCATTGCTCAGCTACATCTTTCAATCGGGTGCTCGCATGCGGTGTTGTTTTTATTACCGCATGCGGTTGGAGTTCAGCTCTAGATCGACTGTCGCATTGCGCCGTCATTGCGTTAATCGTCTCTTCATTTTGATTGACGGGCACAATGTGACGGAGATGCGTTGTTCAATTTCTCATTGAGCCTTGATCGCAAACGGTGACTTGGTTTCCTGCAAAACAGAGTAGAAATATCTTTTTCTACCATCTTGATGATGTTAGTGGGTATAATTGCGATAATTTATAATTATTGTATTTTTGTCAATTTTGTGAGCTAATTTTTCAAGCAATCGCCATATTTACTCTCTTTGGCCGCAATATCTAGATAAGGCAAGCGTAAATAAACCTTGCCTTTCCTACAAGTTATCATCTCCGAGCAAGGAATTCCTTCCGATTCCCAAAGCTGAAGCTCTGTGCAAAAGGGTCACTTCACTGGGAAAGCAAGCCTGGGAGGGAAGCTTTCCTCTCCACTTCATCAATACGCCGACAAGCAAATCATCTCTGATCGGGATCTGTGTCAAGATGTTGACACTCTTTCTGTATTTGTTTCTATTCTTTCATTTCATGTACTGTGTTCATCTTCTTTTTAAATCTCCGTCATTTCACAAACATGTACCCAGATGTTTTAATTTTAGAACTAAAAGTTTATCAAACGTCATCATTATCATCTCTCTGTCTCTTTCCATACATTTATCACCCATTTTCTCCATGATGTGTTCTTAATCCCCAGGGTAAATAGCGAGAATTAAGCGAGTGAGTTAATGTGTGTCAAGGAATCAATTTAGTTTAGCTAAAGCATGCTCGATGGCATCTTCACCTGTGAGAGCAGAAGTGAAGATGTTATTCCGCCTATCGAGAGAAGGTTGGAAGAATGTGTTAACTAAAATGAGAAGTATTTCCAGAGATGGAAACCACCTTGCGTTCATCACGTTCATCTCTGTTTCACCATAGACATATGGGAACGCAGCCGATCACTGAGAGGGGTACGCCAAGGGAAAGAAAAACCTTAGTTGCGTCCTTAACGCGATTGACAAACTTGCGATGTTCTTACTCTTTACTCTTTCTCTTTCTACTTCCTTCATAAGGCTTGCCACCGCATTCATCGATTCTTTTGTACAACTTCATAGCCAGTCCTCGACCCTTGTATCATGTATCATGTATAATGTATCATAGTAGTTTAGGAACTTACTTTATCAACGCATTTTTACTTTCATCGCAATTTATATTTCTGTACAAACCAAAATTCTTTATTCATTATTAAAACCGGTCGCATGTATCACATAAGTATCACATTTAATGACAACAATCCCCGTGTTCAACCTTGGATCATTCTGAGAAACTTGCGCTGGAATTATACTTGGTTTCAGCGCAAGGAAACATATGACACGCACTACTTCACCGCATACTACGAGCATATCACTATCAATGCATACACTTAGACGTAGTATCGCATAAAATGTCTTTATCGCAAAGCATTTTAGCGCATTTAAAGCATCATTCATTCATTCATCAGCGCAATAGATAAAGATAATCATTCAAATCTTTAGTCATCAAGTTTATGAAAACATGAGCTTGTAGTACATTCATCCATCAGTAGTGTGCATAAGCGATACAAAGCAAACACCATCTTCATTTTCATCGTTATAAGTTTATGGCGCCGTTGCCGGGGACATGGACTTATTCGTACATTCATATTCATATTTGTCCATATGCTTAAAGATTAAAAGTATCGTTACAACAGTCTTCAGTTTTATTACGTGTAAACCTCTGCTCAAACATTTGTTACCGCATTGCTGATAAGTTTGTCTTTAGCTTTTCGGTGAGAACGTTGTTGATCTCTAAGTTTGAGGGTGGCAGTGGTCCCGGAAAAATGCGTTTATCACATTCTAATGCTATAAAAAAATATAATAAAAAAATGTTCAGGAATAAAAACTCCACTGTCAGTGCAAAAAAGAAACTCAAGCTTATAAGAGTTAAGTTGTGAAACACACTTACCCATAATTGGATACTTCGCATGACACCTGTGCAGGTAAGCCAAAACAAAAGTAAGTGGCCAAGATCAACATATAAGAGCAACTCTTCTACTGGTGCAAGCCCAAATTAAGCCAAGGCAAGAATTGAGTTAAATATGGCACGCAACCGAGGTTGGCTATCCGCATGACACCCATGGGGCAAGCCAAAACGAAGAGAGTAACCAGGTTCAACGCCGCATGCTAATAATAAATCGCATAACTTAAATTGTTTTAAATGAATGCATTGTTGAAAGCTAAAAGAAAAGTTGCAGAGCATGAGTAAAAAATTTTTTAGCAGAGGCTTGCCAAATTTAAGCTTAGAAAATATCTCTTTGAAGAAATAGCCGAAGTTAAGGAGAGCGTTGTTGTCATGGTTAGAGGTATGAGTAAATTATATTCTGAGAGGCTAGTCATCGCAAAGGAAACCCAGAGGGTGAATTATGAATTTCTTGAGTATAAGGCATGCTTTAGGACAAGCATGATTCTATTGCCCAACGCCTTGCCCTATTGTGCATTCCATCTAACCTCTCAAGTCCTTATGTGTTGCATGCTTCTTGCTAAGGAATGGCACACTCTCGGCCAGCACTTTGCGTTTGGCATGTCCCTTATGCCCCCACTTAAACAATTTTTTCATGTCATCGCTCGACCAACCCACATCATGCGTCCATCATGGACTTACTGAGCACCACACCCATCACCTGGAGTCTTGGCCAGGTACTCCACACCAGCATATGGTTTCTCTATGCATTCAACACTTAGTCAATACGCTCGCCAAACCTCTAATGACAATGTCATTGTTTTCCAAATCCTCACTCAACGCATGGTTCCCACACTTAAAGCATTTTCTTCCTCTTTTATTCTTCTTCAAGCTTCCTTACTAACCATGTTCTAACTTAATTCACTTAGGTGAAATTTCAGGTTTTACAGTTCTTACCACAACTAGCACACAACAGTTTCTTGGATGAACTGGTTATGGGTTCTTCTGGTTTCCCTGATTAGGACTATTAGTTTTTATGCCCTAAAACTTGTAGATAGTGAATGTAATTAAATGACCGTCATTAATAAATAGTTATTAATGTTTTTATCAATAAGTGTTATTGATGTTTTATTTAATTTTGTCTTATTAACCCTAAAATCCAAAAACAAACATTCTAGGCTGTCTTATGAGTGATACAGCCTAAAGGGTCTATAGTATTGGGATAAGGTTGGGTACATTATCTTGGTAACACTATTGATATGACCCACTTTGTATTTGATACAAACATAGTGATCCAACGCGATCTTGTCGAAGACACGCTATAGGGGTATCCCTTACAATGAGATTACACAAAATCGGACCGCAAAATAGTAACCACTAGATTTAACTCCGTTAACTAGTTAGGTTTCTATTTCATAGGATGACCTAGACAACTTAGTCTTACTCCTGAGTATATTATGAAATCTTGTTCATGAGAGATTGTCCTTTGATTTGTATGGGTGAGAGTGGCCAGTTCGCCACTCAATAAGCCTACCATTTTAAGGATAAAATTGAATGGGTAGCTAGGAACATAGTCATACAAGATGGATTTCACTCCTTCCCAACTTTAGGGTAAGTAGACGAGTGTTCCCTTAAGTGGTGTCCCTGGGACATGGACAAAGGGCCCTACCCTCTCACTGGCTGGAGAGAAGTTTCTGTTTAATGGTTGGACCATAAACAAGTTGTTCATTAGAGGAGCACTGGTACTTAAGAATGTAGAGGTAACCTGGGGGTAAACATGATAATTTGGCTCATCTGGGATTACGAACAGTCGTGAAGGACTAACTTGCTGTTATTAGTCTATATCCGTGGATACAAAACTATATTTGTAGTGAGAAGAATGAAGCTATGGGTCTTTAGTGGAGTGTACTCATAGTTAACAAATATTGATTAATTTGGTTAATGAGTATAGCCAATTAATCTCCCATCGTTGGAGCTTCTGATCTACAAGTCCATTAGGTCCATTTCCTAGCTTCTAAAGGGTATTGAGGTAATTTGTCATTAAATTAAATTTGAAATGTTCAAATTCAGAATTGGAAAATTTTTAATGAACTAAATATAAATCATATTTATATCCTTTTTCCTCCAATTAATGTATCTCATACATCATGTCAATTATATCATATATAATTGACAAGTTTAATCATCTATATAATGAAACTCCCTCTTGTCAATTTGAACACTCCAAACTGATTCTTAACTTGAATCCATTGAGCTACCAAGGGGACCTTATGTACCTGTAGATTAAAGCTCCAACGGTACGTGAATAGCTGACTAAACTCTTTAGCCATGAGATCCGCCATTCGTTAACTATCGGGCACTCTATTAAAGACCGACAACTGCACTCTTCTCACCACAGATATATTTCTATGTCCATCGGATATAACCAATTAATAGTATGATAACCCTTCACAGATGCTCATAAGTACAATTGGGCCAATTTACAGTTTTGCCCACTAAGTTACAT